>NW_021404996.1:238473-373943 GCF_001605985.2 Dendrobium catenatum | reverse complement strand
CCTAATTAATAAGCCCAGCAAATCTAAAATAAATCAATAAATGAAGAGATTATTATGTGCGGAGTTCAGACATAGTCTTTTAGCCATACTCTAATAATATGAATACACCTGAATTTTATCTCTTGTACACACCCTGAATGCAATGGAGAGAAAAAAATCATATATCTTTACTTGATTGGAGTCTAAACGAACGTAATAATTATTCAAATAAATGACATGATCTTATCCTAGCCTCAACCAAAAAAAATCTTGGCTCAGCTCTGAAATTCCAACCCGTTTAACTAGCAGGTAGATTTCGGATTGACCCGCAAACCAAAACTTTGCTTGAAAATAACCTTTTTTTTCATAAAATCTTTTACTTGTTGGTATGCTCAATTCAACTTTCCTCTTTCCCGTCTCTTATATCTTTTAGAGATTGTTTGTTTTGAAGTAAAGTGAATATAAAGCAAACCACATATATACTTGAGTTTTAAATTTTAAAGTGTTTGGTTTAATAGAACGTAAAGTAAAATCTCAATGTATTCCAAACTCCCCACTGCAGCTCATTTTACATGTAAAGGAAACCCACCCAAATCGAGCGAAAAAGGAATTCACACAGGCACAAGAGAGAATCCCATGCTCCATGGTAACCCATTGTCCTTCTTCCACCGTTGTCCCAGAAACCATCGTTGTTCTTCAATTCCTCCATCGTGGTTTCAAAAGCTTTTTATCTTCTCTATTTTGTTGTATAGCTGTTAGACTTATGCACTTCACAAGAGGTAGAGTTCTTGTCCCCTTCTTTGCTATTTCACTCCTTCGACGACGACATTCCTTTTCTATTAGATCAAAAGGCACAACATTCAGAAGCAATTATGGGAGCTCGCTCATACTGAAGGTAACTATCTTTCTCCCTTCCAGATGCTTCTTTAATCGAGGAAACCCAAATAGAAAGAGGAGGACCACCTATCGAGGTGACTTGACAATATAGTGTCAATTTTCTCAATTTTTGGACATTTCAGCTCTAGGTTAGAAGAAATTTGAGATTTTATAAATAGCACATGTGCATTAGAATATTTCTGCCGCATCAAGTGCTAGATCTAAGAAGAGAATAAACTTTCTATCGAGTTAAAAACTCAAATGGATATCTGGGTTATTACAGTCTTGTGTGAGTATGTTGATGCTAATATGAGAAATGCTCAAGACTTCAAAGATACTATCTATCAGGGTGCTGCTAAAAAATTAAAAAGAAACTTTTGGTATTGAGGTGACAGGTGAGCAATGTAAGAATCAGATTAGACATCAAAGAAGAGCTTGGAATCACATCCAAGAATTAAGAAAGAAGTATGGAATGTCATTGGATGGCAATGCGAAGGCTATATTGATGGGTCGAGAGGAGTTCATATCACATGTCTAGATAATACTTCAAATTTAGATGAATTTTCACAAATGCAAAGATGCAATCTTTCTCTTATGCTTATTAATCTAAATAATTACAAGTTTTTTCCCAAAGATGTAATATATTTGAATATTTCTCTCTCAAATTATATGGAATAGAGAAAGTTTTGTTAGCCTTCGGATCATATTAGTTCTCCATACTTTATTGTATTTACCACTTTACCTGTAAATGCTCTATTTATAGACCTCTGTACTCTTCTTTCATATATATGAAATACACTTTCTCTTTTCTTTGTTTTACCGGTTCCTCTCGCTCTGCAATCTTTCTTCTCAGATCTTCTTTCATGGTATCAGAGCCAACAATGGGGGATCAAGATTCAGTAAACTCCCTCCCTCCCTCTTCCTCCAATATTGCCAGAGCTTCCACCTCCTCCGATCTCTTCATCCCGGCACCCTTGAAGTTTCTCATCTCCCACATAAAGAATTTGCTTCCGCACCCTCTCACTGTCGACAACTATGCTATTTGGCGTCTCCAAATTATACAGCATTTCACGGCAAATGGCTTTGCCGGCCATCTCACGGGCAAATCTCCACCACCAGCTGATACAAACTCCCAAGATTACAACCAGTGGCTTCTTGTGGACAACAACTTGATCTCTGCCCAGTTTGCAACAATATCTCCGTCCATTCTTCCCTATGTCATCACCTCCGCCACCGCCCAAGAAGTTTGGATGATTCTTGAACGTCGTCTTCAGCCAACGAGTCGATCTCAAGTTATTCAACTCAAGAATGAGCTCCATCACATTCAAATGAAAGATCTCACAATCAAAACCGAGGCTGCAATTTCAAGAATCCAAATTACTCTTCCAGGCCATCCACTCCGACTCAACCGACTTCCAGCAATACAATATGTAATAATTCTCGTCCAACTTGCCAAATATGTGGCAAATTTGGTCATATTTCCATAAATTGCTGGCATCGCTATAACTTTAAATATGCTCCCACTGTCACCAATGGACCTCGTGCTATGATCGCTCAACTCACGTCGTATCCCACTCAAGATTGGGTTCTTGACTCCGGTGCATCTACACATCTAACACCGGACAACTCTAAACTCTACAACAATACTGCCTATCAAGGCACAGACACTGTCTCGGTCGCCAACGGCTCCAACTTACAGATTCAAAATTCCGGCCAAGGACTGCTCCCGCTACCGGAATCTAACCATAAGCTTCGTCTGTGTAATCTTCTTCATGTGCCCTCTCTTACACACAATCTTCTCTCTGTTTCTAAATTAACTTCGGACAATCATATTTCCATTACTTTTAACGCTAACGGCTTTGAAATTAAGGATATTCAGGATCATCAACTACTTCTTCATGGGCAATTTTGTAATGGACTGTATCATATCCAGACGACTCCACAACAACAACCCAGCGCTCTTCAAACTACCGTCTCCTCCTCTCAACTGTGGCACGCACGTCTTGGACACCACACCGTCGCCTCCTTACTGTTGTTGCCAAACGCATACCAGAATTTAGAAATTTTTCTTTATCTTTTCTATGCAAATCTTGTAACATGGCTACGAGCCGCAAACTTAGTTTCAATACAAGTAATTTTGTAACCTCCACGCCTTTTGAACTCATACATTCAGATGTCCGGGGTCTAGCTCAAGAACCTTCGGTAGACGGTCATCATTACTATGTCATTTTCATAGACGATTTTACTCGGTTTTCTTGGATTTACTTAATGCATTCTAAACATGAGACTTTTACAAATTTTAAACTCTTTAGTAGTTTAATTCAAAATCAGCATTCCGCCAAACCTAAAATATTTCACCCCGACTTCAGCAGCAAATTCACTAGTAATGCATTCAAGTCCTACCTTCAAAATAACGATATTCTTCATCAGCTTAGCTGTCCTCACACGCTAGAACAAAAAGGAATGGTGGAGCGCAAACACCGCCACTTTCTTGAAATCACTCGCACGCTGCTGCATGACTCCAACCTTCCTCACAAATTCTGGGCGGATGCCTTGTCCACCGCCAACTACCTAATTAATCGCCTTCCCTCAAAATCAACGTCCCTTCAATCCCCGTTTCAAGTCCTTCACGGGAAACCTCCCAATTATTCGCACCTCCACACTTTCGGATGTTTCTGCTACTCCTGGCTCTAGCCCTATACTGCTAGCAAACTGGCTCCTCGATCGCACGACTGCATCTTTCTCGGTTACTCTCCGACCCACAAAGGATATAAATGTTACAATCCTATAACTAACAAAATCAACATCTTCCGTCATGTTGTGTTTCACGAGAACAAGTTTCCTTACAAATGTCCTCCAGCACAACTCAGCCAACAAACCGTCATCGAAAACTCCAACATATCGCCTATGCTTCTGATTCCTACTTTCGTTGCCACTATACCACAAATACCACCTTCCCATTCTAATATAACAAATTCTGAATACATCTCAACATCTCCCGAATCAAAATCAACCTCCCCACACTTCACCTGGACGGACAGCGCCTTCAACCATTCCCATTCCTCCCACTCGTCCCAGCCATCATATGCAAACCAGATCTAAGTCTGATATAACTAAGCCCAATCATATCTTCACTCTCCAAAGCACTACTGAATCCTCTACCACTCCGACAACTTATCGTCAAGTGGCTAAATATGACCACTGGCAGTCAGCAATGGTTATTGAATTTAATGCCCTGCAAAGACAACAAACTTGGACCCTTGTTCCTGCTCCAACAGACAAACCTATTCTCGGTTGCAAATGGACGTTCAGAACTAAGCAGCTTCCCAACGGTCAAGTAGACAAGTACAATGCTCGGCTCGTTGCATTAGGCTATGATCAAAATTTCGGAATTAATTATACCGAGATGTTCAGTCCAGTGGTGAAGATGCCCACCATTCGTATGCTTCTGACTTAGCTCTCAATCTCCAATGGCACATGTTACAACTTCATATAACCAACGCCTTTCTCCACGCCGATCTCCCGGAAGACATCTACATGCGTCAACCACCCAAATTTGTAGACCACAATTACCCATCTTTCGTCTGCAAACTAAATAAATCATTATACGGTCTTAAACAAGCACCGCGGCAATGGTTCCAAAAGCTCGCATGCTTTCTACAAACTCGTGGGTTCAGGTTTAGTCGTTCTGATCCTTCGTTACTCATTCTTAATCACACGAATATTCATATTTATCTCCTCATCTATGTCGACGATATCCTTGTCATATGTAATAATTCAGACGGAATCCAATATCTTCTCAAAGATATGCAATCTCAGTTTGTTGTCAAACAACTCGGCCGGATCTCCTTTTTTCTTGGCATACAAGTTCTTCAAACCAGCTCAGGCTACTTTCTTACACAAGAACATTACGTAGCCAAAATACTTCATGAATCCGAATTTGAAGATTGTCACCGACCACAAAAGAACAGCACCCCTACAATCAGCCTTTCAAAGACCCATCCCTATACAATCGACTAGCCAGATCCCTTCAGTACCTAACCATAACTCGTCCGGACATCGCATACGCAACAAATCGCATCTGTCAACATATGCAACAACCAACTTGTCAAGACTACCAATCTCTCAAACGCTTACTTCGGTACATCAAAGGGACACTACCTCTCGGATTACCCAGTACTAAAGGTGAATTGCAACTCCAAACTTACACCGATACTGATTGGGCATCTGACTCCTCCGACCAGAAGTCAATTTCTAGGTTCTGCACTTTCTTAGGACCAAATTTAATTTCCTGGACTGTAAAGAAACAACTTACCATCGCAAAATCCTCCACGGAGGCAGAATACCGGGCTCTCTCCGTGGCAACCTCCGATGTTATTTAGATCCGGTGACTCACAGTAGAATTACAACTCTCTCAAAGCTCTCCTACAACAATCAACTTTGATAACATCTCCGTCATCGCCATCGCCATCGCCTTCGCCAAGAATCCAATTTTTCATGCCCGAACAAAACACATTGAGATGGACTACCAATTCATTCGTCAATATCTCACAACCGGCAACATCGTCATCCAGCATATTTCCTCCAAAGATTAGATCGCTGACATTCTAACGAAACCTTTCCAATCCACTCGATTTAATGAACTTCGCTCCAAACTAACCATTCGTTCCACAAATGATTAGTTTGCGGGGGGAGTGTTATCCTTCGGATCATATTAGTTCTCCCTACTTTATTGTATTTACCACTTTACCTGTAAATGCTCTATTTATAGACCTCTGTACTCTTCTTTCAGATATATGAAATACACTTTCTCTTTTCTCTGTTTTACCGGTTCCTCTCTCTCTCTGCAATCTTTCTTCTCATTTCTTTCAAGTTTGTGGGGAAGGCCATGCAATTGAAGATTGGGCTAGGTCAGAAAATTATCAAGCTGAGTTCAATACTCAACATATTAACTTAGATGATGATGAGACGGTTGGTATTATGGAGACTGCTGTAGATACATTAGTGATGTAGATTGTCTTGAGCACAATATTAGATAACACCTTGTAGGAACGACAAAGCGAGCAACGTCATCATCTTCTAAGGGGTCATAAAGGAAAAAGAGTAAAAGGTCTGCTAATGATTATAGTCTTTTTAAGTATATTGCAATGATGGCCAACAGTATAGTTCAAATTGCTAATCTAATTCAAACAACAAGAAGAGCTTCTACTTTATTCATTATTGCTGCTGATTATTTATCTAGGGGATTGAAGGTTCTTTATAAGAGACACCCTAACATGTTTTATCGTACCTTGGATAGTATTCCTATCACCCATCTCAGTTTTGCTGATGATTTCATTATCTTTGCTAATAATTCTCTTACTAATGTTAAGTTTCTTGTTAAGCATCTTGAGGAATTTCAAACTATCAGTAGTCTGTTCATTAACAAGAACAAAAGTATGTTTATTGTTTCTAAGTCTACTAGCCAAGGTAAAATTAATGATATTAAAAGGATTTGTGGTTTCAATTGCTATGCTCTGCCTTTTAAGTACCTTGGGACCCCTATTTACAAGGGGCGTAAGAAAAGTATGCTCTTTGAGGATATGATTTCGATTTTCCAAAGCAAAATTTGTAATTGGTCTTCGAATTTTCTTTCCTTTGGTGGCAGATTGGTTCTTATTAAACATGTTCTTAATTCTCTTCCGATTTATATTTTTCATACTATGAACCCGTCTCCTTCCATATGCCTTAGATTGGAAAGATTAATTAACAAGTTTTTTTGGGGTGCTAATAATAATAAATCTTGTATTCTTTGGTCTTCTTGGCAGAATATGTGTGGCCCTTTCAATGAAGGTGGCTTAGGTTGTAAGAATATTCTGGATATGGTGCAGGCTTTTTCTTACAAACTTTAGTTCTCTTTTAGATCGAAAGTTAGTTTATGGGCTATTTTCATGTTTACTAAGTACTGTAATGAGAGGCATCCCACTTTAATCCAATTTAAAAAGACTGACTCTTCAGTTTGGAAGAGATTATGCAATATTAGTTGGTATGCTGACCCTCTTATTCAATGGGGTTTGGGTAAAGGGGATGTCTATTTTTGGCAGGATAATTGGCTTGGTCAAGGCTCTATTGATAGTATGATCACTTCTCATACTCCTAGTAATACTAAGGTGAGCTTTTATTTTGACAATAATCAATGGGATGGTCATAAACTTAAACAAATCTTACTTGATAGCATTCTGCATCTTGTTTTGAACACCCCTTTAAAAACGTTGGAAGATGACCGTATCCTTTTTAATATGACTACTAATGGTATCTTTAATATTAAAAAGGTTTGGGAGATATTTAGGAATAAGAAGGAGGTTTCTAATGTTTATGATTCTATTTGGCACAATAGTATTCCTTCGTCTTATTCTATTGAGGGCTTCAGCTACTTCCGAATCCACTTCAAAGTACTGATCCATCCCTCCTAATTCAAACAAAAGAAATAATTAGTTTATATTTACCTTCTAAATGTTTATGCTGCTCTAACATTGAGTGTATTAATCATGTGTTTCTTTTCGGTAAGATTGCTCAAAGTGTATGGAAACATTATGCTTTGATGGTTAATAAACCTATTCCTGTTTTTTATTCTACTGTTATGAATGGTATTCAGTCTTTTTTAACTGTTTGGATGTCTAATGTCAAAGGTCATGTGCTTAATTTATTACATATTACTATCTTGTGGTTTATTTGGAAAGCTCGCAATGAGGCGAAGCATGAGGGGAGAAATATGGAGGATAAAAGCATTATTTCCAATGTTAATCATAAATTACTTCAAATTTTTGCTCGCAAGCTTCTTTCTACTAAAAATTGTACTCACTGTGATGCTTTGTGTGTGTATCTGGGTATTCCTATACATATAGAGGTTGTGATGAGTAGGGAAAGGATCGTGCGTTGGATTAAACCTGTTATTCCTTATGTCAAACTTAATACTGCTGGTTCTGTTGACAATCAGCATGCTGGTTTTGGTGGTCTTGTGCGTGACAATGTTGGCAAAGTGATTGTGGCTTATGCGGGCCCTTTATCTCTGTGTAAAGTCATTTTTGCTGAGCTAATGGGGTTACTTAAAGGTCTTATCATTTGCAATAGTATAGGTCTTCTAAATATTGAGATTGAGGTGGATGCTTTAAGTCTCATTAATATTATCAAAAATATGGATACTTTTTCTCCTCAGTTTTTTTACATTATTAGGAATATTCGTTTGGCCCTCTCTAAGCTTAACTATTCGTTAATCATGTGTTTACAGAGGGCAATGCGTGTGCTGATTGCTTGGCTAAACTTAGTAGTAGGTTGGAGGAGGAAAGGGAGTTTGATGTGATTTCTTTGCCTCTTAATTTGAAGGGGCTGGTAAATCTGGATAAGATTAGTTTACCTTATATCAGAAATAAATGATTTTGCTTTCTTAGTTGTGGGTCTGGAGGTTTTGTTGTTTGGCTCTTTGTGCTATCTGTTCGTTTGGCCTGCCTGGTTGGGGTTGTTGGTTGAGTTGCCTGGTGTTAATGTTTGCTTCTCTTACTGCTACTGGGGGTGTGGCTTTATGGAAACCCCATTAAAGTGTTTTACTTATGTTTGGTTGGTTCTTTGTCATTGTGTTATTATGCTGTGGATTCACTGGAGCTGCTTGAAGGCAATTGTTTTGGCTGCCATTTCATTTCTGTATGGTGCCATGAGTTGCAATGGTTTTTGCAGATTTGAGGTGAATGTGTCTCAGTTTGTTTGCAGGTTGGTTAGCTGGAGTTTCTGGTATATTTTCTTTGCTGGGTGGATTACTTTGGCTAGGAGTTGGTTTATCCTTTGGCCTGTTATTGCACTGGGTGGACTGGTGGATGGTTTTAGCTGTGTTGTATTTCTTCTGGAGTATTCCGTTTCTCGGCAATGGCTGTATTGGTTGTCTGCAGGATTTTATTAGGATGTCCAATGCTAGAATGTCTAATGTTATATTGAAATCGTGGCCTGATAGGGATAACACTGGGATTTTTATTACTTCTATTATCTACTTTATTTCTCTTGATGTATTTTGGAGAATTCCTTGCAGGCATCAAATTAAACTTCGTGTTACGAGCGTCAGTGACCGCAAGGTATTCTCTTTTTCTTTTTGGTATTTCTATTTCTATTATCTTCAGGTTTTTTGCAGGAAGACTGAGCTGAAAGGGACCATTCTGCTCTTCCTTTTTTGGGTGCTGTTGTCTCACAGCCCGTACTATTTCCGTTATTATTTTTGTAATCGTAGAAAAAGGATCCTCCGGCTCATAAGCTGTTTGTTTTTCTTTTTCTTTTTAATTGTAGCTCATGCGAGCATTAGAGAGCTGGAGGAACCTTTTAAGGACTATGTAACCGATTTTTGTGATATTAACGCGTAGGCCCCAGAGGTGGGTTTTATCCAAAAAAAAAAAAGCTTCTAAGGAAAGAAAAATATTTAGTGAGCTCATGACATAGTTATCTAGCATTTCAGGATTTTCAGAGGAAACGATTGATGCTATATATGATAATTTAACTTATCAAAAACACAACAATGATTCATTCCTTTCTCTCCATACCTATAGAATCAAAATCTCAATAGATGCGAAAGGAATTGATCAAATGATTCATTTGGATTAGAAGAAAGAAATTGGTATGTTGTGTTTTTAACCCTTTCTACTAGAACATTCCTAAACAATTTCATCAGTTTTATTATTGTTTTATAATTGTATTATTATTGTTTTATAATTGCAGATATTTTTGCCATGAATGCTTACGTGGGTGATGATAACATATATAAGGAGAATTAATGAGGACTTCTTTTTGAATGCAAACAATACTGTTATAATTTTCATAAAGTTTGTTGAGTGTTGATTAATTATTTGGTTTGACATTATTAATATTTTGAATTTTTTTATTATAGTTTTTAACTAAACTCTATTAAGCTTTATTATACTGAAAAGAGTTGGCATGCTATGAATTTCATCTAGTAATATTTTCTCAACTGATATGCTGCTAATCTGTTGAAAAGTACAAAGTCATGATAGTTTATCTAGCAATATATTTTATTAATGTATATAAAATGTTCAAAATCTCATAAAATTATAATTATTAATGTGAAATTAAAATTTAAATATTTTTAATCAAATTAGAATATTTTTACTTTACTATGCAGTCACTCAACAAACCAACTAAATAATAGTTCATGATGCACTGATTTTACTTAGCATACATCCAATCAAATAAAAAAAATAGTTCATCTGCATTCAATTTACTCCAAACAAAATAACCTCTCAAAATATTTACTTTAAACTAAATTTATTAAACTTAAATATAATAATAATAATAATAAATGCTAAACATATTTATTAATGTTAAACTCTTCAGGCGGTGAATTATAGAAAGAGATGCATATATATGAAAAATCTAAGAATGATTTTAATGCTTCCAGCTACTAAATTGATCAATAATAACTTCTGTACAAAGTCCCAACAATTACAAAAAAATAAAAAAAGTCCCAACAACTAAATAATGGTTTAAAAGGTAAAAAACAAGCTGAAGTACTGTGTAAGGTATTGATCTATACATGATTCCTTAAGGCAACTCATATAAAGGCACGAGGCACATCCCTTGCACTGCCAACTTCTCTTGCAATGTCAGAGAAGCTAACAATGCATGCAAATATTCATCTTCCTTTCTACTTCCGCATTCCTGCACACTGGGAGTGGTTAGTTCAAGAACAGCGAGCTGGGCTTCAAGAAACTTTATGTATTTATATGCAGACTGAAACATATCCGCAGTGCTCAACTTGACGCCGCCGGGGATATGTCGGGCAAGCTCCTGCGTCTTCCCGCTGATCCGCATTCGCCGCTTCCTTGCTGCCACACTCTGAACTGACAAACTAGGAGGAGGAGCACTGCAGCCAGGAGCCAATGTAGGATATACATTTGGCTCAAAAAGCTGTGGTGGCGGCTGCTGCTCTAAAAGCGGTGGTGGTTGCTGTTGAATGTAGCCGGCCATGAAGTCGTCGTTTTGAAAGAGTGTGTCAATGGAATGGAGAGAAGGGTCGTCGTCGTTGAGGAAGCCAGTGAGGGCTTCAGCTACTTCCGAATCCACTTCGAAGTGATCCATCCCTCCTAATATTCAAACAAAAGAAATAATTAGCTTAAAGAATTTAAGAAACAGTGACAATAACTAATATGACCAAGATTAACACCTCTATCTCCACTACTACTGAGATCTGCTGCTATCGAAATCTTTTTTTAATTTTGAAAAGCACGAACAGCTAGCAGTAAGAGAGCTCTATTGCTGGGCTTTTTCTTGTCCAAAAAAACAAAATCTATGGTGGAAATGACTACAAAACTGAGACGACCAATAACTGGGCCTTCAACAGCTTCAAATCGGCATAGATCTTCACATAATTCAAACAAAAAGAAATTAATTTAATAACGCTAGCTTTATTACCCAAACTGGACAATCTAATCAAAGAAAAATTAAAAAGGTACCTGGATCGAGGAGGCCAAATGCTCAAAAGAAAGTAAAGCTCCGACCTGAATAGGATGAACAACGCGAGAAGAACCACGGCCGGTTACACTAACGGCCATCGGAGATAAACAGTTAGTTATACTGCCATTTGCCGCCATTTTGGAGTACTTTTATGACCGTTTGATGGGAGATCTATGGCTGTGGTGTGAGAGTTGACCCAACGGCTTTTTCAAAATAAAGTTTTTAAGTGATTGATTTATTTTTATGTTGGACTAAAATCTCATTGAAACACTCATTTCAATTATAAATTTACTAAAATAAGACTACAAAAGAATGTTTATGAAGAAAACTAGAGAAGAACAGCAACAGAATAGAAGAGAAAATGAGGAAGACGATGAACTGTGTTTCATGAGTCTAAAAGCCTAATTTCATTATACTCTCTCTAGGCTTTTATAAGCCAATGGAACATCATTAGAGTTTGTTAGATGTCAGATAAAGTGACATCCGTACGGTGAGAGAGAGAGGGAAGAAAAGGCAGAGTAGTGGAAATGGCCTTAGCCATGTGCAGTTTTGATATTATCTTTACATGCCCCCTCAAACTGAGCATCTAGTGTACTGATGCCCAGTTTGTTGCGTAGAGTGATGAAGCGGGTGACTGGTAGCGGCTTGGTGAGAATGTCGGCGAGCTGTTCATCTGAGGAGACGTGCGAGACAACCACGGTTTGTTTTTGAATGTGATCACATATGAAATGATGATCCACTTCGATATGTTTCGTTCTAGCGTGGAAAACAGGGTTGTGAGCTAGAGCTAGCGCCGAGAGGTTATCACAGAGCATCGTAGTGGGGAAATTGAGAGGAATATGGAAGTCAGATAGCAGGCGTCTTAACCAGATCACGTCGGAGAGGGCAGATGACAGAGCTCTGTATTCTGCTTCAGTTGAAGATTTTGCCACCGTAGTTTATTTCTTCACACTCCAAGAGACTAGGTTCGATCCGAGAAAGGTGCAGAAGCCCGAAATTGATTTTCGGTCTGTCGTGTTAGCTGCCCAGTCAGCATCACAATAGGCTGTTAGTTCAAGGGAGCCTGGAGAGATCGGAAGTCCCAGATGTTGTGTTCCCTTGATGTATCTTATGAGCCGCTTGAGCTTGAGGAAGTCAGTGATCGTGGGATTGTGCATTGATTGGCAGATCACATTGGCAGCGAAAGAGAGATCAGGACGAGTGATCGTAAGATAGTGCAGTGAGCCTGCAAGTTGTCTGTAAAGTTTGGGATCATCATATGGTTGGAGATTAGATGATGCAGAGTGTCCAGCCGTGATGATAGGAGTGCTGGCTGATTTACAGTCTTGAAGGCCCGATGCAAGTAAGATGTCCCGCGCATAATGGGATTGATGAAGAAAAGCTCCGGACTTGGTGTAGGCGATTTGAATGCCAAGAAACAAGTTGGCTTGCCCCATTTGTCGAAGATTAAATGTGGCATGTAGTCCTTGGAGTAGGAGGTCAATGGTGGGCTGGTGATTACCAGTCAGCAATAGATCATCCACATAGATGATTATATAAAGCTGTGTAGGGCCGTGACTGTAGACCATCATGGAGGAGTCGGCACGGCTGAAACAGAACCCGAATTTGACGAGAAAACCTGTCAGCTTGTGGAACCACTATCGAGGAGCCTGTTTCAAGCCGTAGAGGGCCTTGTGAAGTTTGCAGACGTGATTGGGACGAGCTGGATCTATGAAGCCGGGTGGTTGCTGCATATAGACTTCCTCCTTGAGATCACCATGGAGAAATGCATTGTTGACATCAAATTGTAATAGAGGCCAATGTCTTTGGAGTGCGATGATCAACAATATCCGAATTGTGGGCATTTTAGCCACGGGACTAAATGTATCCTTGTAGTTAATGCCATATTGTTGGGTATGGCCTTGCGCCACCAGCCGGGCTTTATGTCTGTCGAGAGTGCCATCTGGTTTTGTCTTGGTTTTGTATGTCCACCGACATCCAAGCACAGGGGCGTCTAGAGGCGGTGGAGTAAGAGTCCATGTGTGTTGGTTGTGAAGAGCTTCTATTTCCAATGACATGGCTTCTTGCCAGTGAGGATGGATGGCAGCAGCCTTGTAGTTGGACGGGGTAGAGGAGATATCTTCAACAGCAAGTAGATCATAGATTTTCTTGGGTCTAGAGTGGCCAGTTTTAGATCTTGTTTCCATGGGATGTGCGGTGGGTGGGTGTGCTCTGGGTTCGGGATGAGAGGAGGAAGGTATGTCCTGAGGTTCAGGAGGAAGATTAGGAGAGGATGATGTAGTGGATGGAGTAGGAGTGTTGAGGGATGGTTGATTAGCTGGTGTGGTTAGGGTGGATGTAGGAAGAAGAAGGGATGGAGGGATGTAAGCTCTGGGGGACTGTATGGGAGGTGGTGAAGTTGAAGAGAAAGTGAACTGTTGTTCTAGGAATTTGACGTGTCTTGATATGTAAAGTTTGTTGGTGGGAAGATGAAAGCAGCGGTAGCCCTTATGATGAGGAGAGTAACCCAGAAATATGCATGGAAGAGATCGAGGGGTAAGTTTGTGAGGTGTATAAGGTTGAAGCCAGGGAAAGCAGAGACAGCCGAAGCACTTGAGGTGTTCGTAGTTGGGAGAACGACCGTGAAGAAGAGAGTATGGGATTTTGGAGTTTAGAGCAGAGGTTGGGAGTCGATTGATGAGGTAATTTGATGTTTGAAGTGCTTCCGCCCAGAAACGAAAGGGAAGGTGAGCTGCGTGGAGAAGAGTGCGTGTGGTTTCAATCACTCTTCTACGTCTAAGAAGTACCTTGCCCTTATATTCACCCAGGATGATCTTTTCTTGTGATCTTGCTGGCTTAAACACTTGGGTCTTCAAGGGATCCAGTAAATCACTTGAAATTTTGAGTACAACACCATTCTCTATTGCCTCATCATAAAAATGTTTTCCTAAATCAAAGTTTCCATTTCTGCAAAGCTTCTCAATCAATAAATCATATGTTGGTCCTAAGTTCTCCCTACATTGACTTTTCATCTTCTCAAACATTTCTACAGCGCAGTTTACATTTTCGATTCCACAAAGAATGCCAATCAAGCAATGAAAGAACCGAGCTTCAACCATTACTCCATTACTAATCAACTTATCCAAAATTCTATTGCCTTTAGTAATCCTATTTGTCAAATACAGGACTTTGAGGACTAGATAATATGTTACCTGATCTGGGGAAGATTTCACCTCTCCATGCATCATTGAAGAAAGGATATCGCAAGCTTCCTTCACCCTACGAGCTCTGGTTAAACAAGATAACAAAATGTTGAAACTAACAGTGGTTGGGGTGACACCAGATGATCTCATGGCCATCATCAAATCAGTTGCTTCTGAGACAAGTCCAGATGGATTGAACTTAAGATTTCGATTACAAATGCAGCGAAGAAGGTCATTGTAGGATGATAAACCAAGATTAATCCCAATTGATTTCATCTCCTTTGAAATCCTTTGGGCTTCCTTTACATTCCCATAAATGCACCATCCATGAAGAAGGCTCCGGTAAATGGTTCCAATGTTCTCCTCCTGTAGCTTGTCCCTGTAACGGCGAACAACACCTTCAGCCTTCCTTGCATACCCTTTGCTGCAAAGGGCATGGACAATTGCTGTGATGCAAGGCAAATTATCCCCTTCATATGGCATCTTCTTCTCCACCACGTTCCTGAACAACAGAATAGCCTCATCCACCTTGCCGGCCTTAACAAGAGTGTCAGTTACCATGACAAAGGTTTCGGCATCCATCCTGCATCCCATCTTCTGAAGCTCAGAAATGGATATCGCCATGGCAGTTAGATCCTTCATCTCAGTGAATGCCCGGATTGCACAGTTGAAAACATCGACCCCAAAGTCCTCATCTCTGCTGCGAAGACACCAAATGAAAAAACGCAGAAGCCTTCTGCTCCTGCTTCTGCCACTGCCAATACTGGTTGATGCAGAAAGGATTTTGCAAGAATGGATGACTTTGGTGGCTAGGTCAGGGGTAACCCTCATGTTCATTTGTTCGAGTCTGATCTCCATGTCTTCTAGACTGCCAATACCGTGTACTACGTTGTCCAGAAGAAGTTTCATGTAGATAGGAGCAGCAGAACAAGAGAACTGCCTGCTAAATTCAAGGCATGTTTCACGGAGGAGATGAGGCTTCGAAAAATACGAGAGACTTTCAATTGTTTGCAATGATAAACAGCATGGAGGTTTCGCGTAGGATTTCAACGGGAGGAAGAGCAAGAAAGGAGATAAAATTCGAACCTTTTTGCACGAAAACATTCAGGCCCTCGCCGCCGATGGGATTTAGGACTCTTGCTTCAGTTTGTAGGGTTTTAGGATTTCATTTGAGGAATATACATACAGGGGTTAGGGTTCCTCGTTCTTGCTTGGCACCAAAAGAGAGATGGAGGGTGCTCCTTCCGCTCTCTCTCACTTTCCATTGCCGGCACTCGGATGCCCTTGACCCACGGCGGTGCGACGACGACCTGTATATATATATATAATTTAAATTTAAATATTTATTTAATTTATATTTTAATACTTATATTATATTAAAATATGGGTATTAAAACTGTATTTTGATTTTTAAATTTATGCTAACTTATCTAAACAACTCCAAAGTATTATTTTTTCGTTGCATTTCATTTTTAGTTAACTAAATAGCACCTAAATTTCGCACAATATGAAAAGGTTCGTGCAATACGATCAATTAAATTTTCATATTTCAAATGTATATAATATATGAAGTATTTGTTTATTTATTTTTAGAGTATAATTTGCCTTATTTGAGTTATATGAAATTAAAATTATGTCTAATAGAATAAATTTCTTATAAAATGCCTTTAAATTCAATTAAATGCACGATAAATAAATTATTAAATTTTAGATAAATGGGTATAACCTGTTGAGCTGTGTTGCCTCGAACTTTTATTACATCCAGTGAATTAATGTACGCTCCTCTACGTTCGGTTTTAGATCAAAACAGTGCAATACCGAGTTTTTTTAAAAAACTCGGTACAACTCGGTACTCGGTATTGCGCTTTTTTTGCCTAGATACGAACGTAGAGGAGCGTACGTTCACTGGATAAAATAAAAGTTCGTATTGCCTCACACCTATTTTGTTCTCTGTTTCAGATTTGGGAAAAGGAAAATAGCCAGTTGAATACTTGAGGATTCAGGATCTGATATGACTGAGTCTGTAAATATACTTTCTAAATTTGGGTACAATCATGACTAGTTATTTACTTGCTCTGTTATGATCAATAGACAAGCATTATAATATATAATTATTGTATATACATTTTGATGATAAATGAAAATAATAGAAATTTATGGATGAGTATTTTTTATGTTTTCTAGAAGTTAATTAGAAGCTTTATGGTCTAGTTTAATTCAGAAAAAATATCTCCAAAACTTTGATATTGAGCTCTGTGTATCATAATTCAACATGGTATGACTTGTTATGTATGCGAGTCATATTAATTTGACTTACAAACTTAAATATGATGGGATGTGAATGAGTATGTTCATTAGACTTATATAAGTTCTCATTAACTTTATGTAGCAACTTGTGATGGTTAACTCCCTTCAAAGAATAATAGAATATAAAACATTAATTCCTTACATGCATCCCCTCATTTATTCTTTATATTTATAAATCCTAAGAAATTAATACTTTCATCTTTATTTATGAGACGGGTCAAAAAAAAAAAAAAATTTGCTCATGCGCATTTTGTTGCTTTTCTAACTCAGCATCTGTAGCACTCTCTCCCCAAGGAACTCAGTACATCTTTTACCCACGTCCAGAATGCCTTCATAAGCCTAATATTGTAGTGGATATCTATTTTGACTCTTAAAAATATATATTAAAAAAAAAAGAAATAGTGATGTGGTGCATCTTCGGAATATTATGCATGTGTTTTGTATCAATTTTCTAGAACTTTGTGGAAAGTTTTATTGCTATTTTATAACTAGTATAGTAGAAAGAGAAGAGATATAAATACTTTTAGAATTACATTTTTTTTCTTTTGAGCAATTTTACTTCTCCTTCTTCAATGATTTACATCAATTAGAATTCAAGCTTAGACTCATTAAGAATGACGAACTTAAAAAGTGTACTTGATGATGATAATATGAGTCAAAGTTCTGACCACATATATCAGCCAACAACCATACCGACGAACCAACCCCCATTGTTGACAACCATTCCGGAAAATCAGCCTCCTCTGCTTTCGCATATAACTGGCTCTGCCTCCACTGCCATGCGAGACCCATAGATCAAACTGCCCGTGGCTCCCGTCCGATTTAACATGCAACAAATACATGTAGACCAAACCACATGTATCTCCCCTCAATCCGTTCTGGCATGCAATTAGTACCCGCAGAACAAACATCATGTGGCTCCCCTTCACTCGAGCATGCAACCACCTCCACCTTCGCTCCTGCATGTAACCTGTGGTCAGACTTGCTCGGCCACGATTCCCCTCCGGTACAACTTAAGATTGTGCGGCCCACAGTCCACGTTCAAACATCGTACCAACATTAGTTGATATCAGACCAAGAAGTCTTACTTCCGATCAAGATGTAAAATTTATCAGCCACTTGTGGAGAGAATTATGGAAACAACTAAACACAAACATCCAATTGAGCTAGGCATATCACCCTTAAACAGATGGCCAAACCGAAGCTGTCAATTGAACGTTAGGCAATATGCTTCGCTGCTTGGTATAGGAGCATGTGAAATATTGGGATGACCTCTTGGCTCAAGTTGAATTTGCTTATAATTCAATGTATAATCGATCTACAAGTAAGTGCCCCTTTAATATAGTTTATACTAAGACTCCTAATCACATTGTCGACATTGCCATGCTTCCCAAATGCAAGAGTACCGTTGCTGCGTCTCTAACAGACCAGTTTTCCACCATACTAAAGGACGTCTGCGACAAGATAAATGAATCTAACAGTAAATACAAGCAGGCCGTCAACCAGCACAGCCATGAGCAAAATTTTTCTCCAAGAGATTTGATAATGGCGCGGTTGAGGCGTGAACGAATCGCACCCAGAACCTATTATAAACTTAGTCATAACAAAATTGGTCCAATACCAATGTTAAAGAAGATAAACAATAATGCTTATGTCGTAGACATGCCCGCCGACTAAATACTTCATATACCTTCAATGTTGCAGACATCATCCCGTATCATCCACCTGATGAAGCACCAACTGTTACGTTGAACAGCCCTTTTTCAGCAGGGGAGATTTGATGCGGAGCATCATAGTTTAACTTCACCTCCAGACTATCTTATCATTTTATTCTTAGTTGTTATTCAGCATCGTTCTGTTTTATTTAGCATTGAATTTTCATTCTATTAGTACGAAAGCACTTTTGTTGTTTCTTCCTTTAGAATGTAGTGGCTTGGTGGCTGCAACTGCCTAAGCCTCATATATATAGTTTTCTTGCTTAGAGAAGGAAGACTTTAGATTGCTAATTTCTATAAATGACTTGCATTATGTCTCTGTTTTCCATTCTTTTCTGCTTCTTCCACAAGCGTTGCTTCAGCTTTGGTATCAGAGCTTGGCATCATGGCATAATCAATTGGTTGCATGTTATATCGGGGGTTTGAAAGAGTCCATCCAAGATAAACTTGAGCTTAATTCAGTTTGGACGTTGCCACAGGCTGTCAATTCGTGCTCAAGGCTGAAATCCAACTTCCTAGGCATTCCTGACATCAACCAACTAGAAGGTCTTATTCAAAATAGTTTAATGACACTTTTAGAACTACAATTACTAACAAACAAACACCTTCTTTGCCATAGCCTATTGTGCAGACATCTACGCCAGTAGATCCAAAGGGTCAGCCAAAGGCCAAAGTACCATTTAAAGAAAATCCATATGCCAGATCGTCTACTATCAAATGTTTTCGTTGCTTCCAACAAGGTCACAAGTCAAACGAATGCTCGCAGAGACAATAAATTCAGCTTCTCGAGGTTGAGGCTGATGAGGAGGGAGAACATTCCGAAAATAATAAGGAAGAAGAACCAGAAGATATAGTTGGGGATGAAGGAGAACAACTTATTTGTGTTATAGAATGGCTGCTATTAGCTCGATGGCAACCAAATAATTCTCAACGCAATACTATTTTTAGGACCAAGTGTACTGTTAAGGGCAAGGTGTGTCAACTTTTGATTGACAATGGGTGCATCGAGAATGTCGTGTCTCGATCTATGGTGCAAGCTTTGTAATTGAAAACCACAAAAAATCCTCACCCATACAAGATAAGTTGGGTAAAGAAGGGAATGGATATTTCAGTTACAGAAATGTGTCGCCTCACTTTCTCAATCGGGAAGCACTATATTTGTGAGATCTTATGTGATGTAGTAGACATGGATGTATGTCACTTAATTTTGGGCCGACCGTGTGGAAGTTCGATGAAGGTGTTATTTATGACGGAAGAGCTAATACATATTCTCTAGATTGGAAGGGAAAAAGGCTGAAACTAATATCCCAACAATCCGACAGCTTTTCAGTATCTAGTGAAAAATCTACTATGCAACTAGTCACGGGATCAGCCTTATTGTATGCATAGAAGGAAACTTCTATTTTATTGGCTTTGGTGGTTAAGGAACAAAGTGAGAATATTAATTCTCAAGGCACTCCTGCAGTTATTCAGCAATTTATTTAAAAATTTAAAGAAATTCTACCAGAAATAATGCCACATACTTTGCCTCCACTCAGGGCACTACAACATCAAATTGATTTTATCCCAGGGTCAGTGCTGCCAAACATTCCTCACTATTGAACGAATCCTAAAGAGCAGGAAATCATGTAGCAAATGGTTGATTAATTGCTGGAAAAATAGTTGAATCAACTAAGTTTGAGTCATTGCACTGTGCCGGCGTTGCTTGTACCGAAGAAGGATGGTAAGTGGAGGTTGTGTATGGCAGCCGCGCAATCAATGGAATAACAATAAACTTTTGATTTCATGTTATGCGGGTCGAAGAGCTGCTGGAAAATTTGGTGAGTGACTCAATCTTTTCAAAGTTGGATATCCAAAATGGCTATCATCAAATAAGAATTAAACCAGGTGACGAGTGGAAAACTTCTTTCAAAATGTGGCAAGAGCTATTTGAATGGAGAGTTCTCCCATTTGGTTTGTGCAATGCACCTTCTACATTCATGAGATTAATGAATAAAATTTTAAAACCTTTCCTTAACAAATTATGTTGCCTATTTTGATGACATCTTAGTTTATAGCTTAAATTTGGATGATCACATCAAGCATCTGACAGCCATTTTTGAAACATTGAAACAAAACAAACTCTATTTAAATGAATCCAAGTGTCAGTTTGTTTTTTCAAATGTCTATTTTTTGGGATTCATAATTTCAGCCGATGGTGTTTTGGTGGACCAACGCAAGGTTGCAGCCATTGCTAATTGGCCGGTACCTAATTCTTTTTCTGACATTAGAAGCTTCCATGGTTTGGCTAAATTTTATCGCAGATTCATTAAAGGGTTCAGTTTGATTACGGACTGTTTGAAACACAAACACTTCCAATGGACAAATGAACAGTAAAATAGCTTCGAAGCAATCATGTCCATGCTTACAGCGCCGCCTGTCTTGTCCCTCCCCAACTTCAGCAAAACTTTTCATGTTCATATAGATACTTCATCAGTGAGGTATAGGGACTATATTAAATCAAGAGGGTCATCCAATCGAGTTCTTTAGTGAGAAATTATGTGATTTCTGACAACAATGGACTATTTATGATCAGGAGTTATATGCAGTGGTGAGAGCGCTTCAACACTGGGAACACTACTTGTTGCATCAAGATTTTGTTGTAAAACCCCTCCGAAGCTGATTTTTTTTAGTGCTGTTAGTCCGGACGAACTGGCTTTAGTACGGGATGAACTGAAGAAAATTATGAAGAATCTGCCTGGATCATTGTACGAACCTGTAAGAGTCGGGATGAAATTCGTCCAGAGAGCAAGTCATCTAGGGACGAAAACTGTACACGTACGTATGAAATTCGTCGAGAGGGCAAATCATCCCGGGACGAATTTGGATCGTCCAGGACGATCTGAATGGATATATATCGGATTGAGATATTTTGAATCATTTGAAGAGAGAGAAAGAGAAGGTAGAAGAGAGAAAGAGAAGGTAGGAGAGAGAAAGAGAAGAAAAAGGAAGGAAAAGCTTGTTTTCGGAGGCCGCGGAGCGCTTTTCATCCGTCGCCACTTTTAGAAGATTTGTTAGTCTCACAGTAAGGAATTCGAATCCTATTTTTTATTTCGAAAATTTTGAGTTTTGGTACTTTTCTGCTCAGTTTTGTGTTTCCGTTACAGAAAAATGCGCATGACTTTGTGTGAACGAAATTTTTACCGCGTAACTTTTGGTATGTTTTTGAGATAATGATTCTACATATTTTGAGTATTTTCTGGAAAGTTTTTACAGGATATTTTGAGTTCTGTGCGGTTTGAATCGAATAGAAAATAATCTGGCTGTTGGAAATTAAGGCTTCAGTATAAGTAAAGCTTTGTAACATTGTTTTATTCGATTTCTGATAATTTGGTAATTTTCTGAAATTGTGTATTTTAACTCTGTTTGGAATTCTATCGACTGTACGAAATTTTAAGGAGTTTTCTAAATTGAGCCAAATCATGTTTATTGATTCCAATGCATTTATGATATGCATATAAATGTGATTATATGATTGAATTATTGTTAATGTTACTGAAAGACAAGTGAAAACTGGTTGAACCGTTGGTTGAAGATTGATTTGCCTTGTACAGGATGGTGGGCCGACGGGCTTTCCTTTATAAAGGGTTTGGTGTTATCCTCTGTTGATCATAGATACAATAATTGGGAGTCATAAGGAGTTTATGCCGACGGACGGCCGACGGGCACAGAGTGACGACTCTTATTGAGCCAACGGATATAACGACACAATGATACATCGATATCGAAAAACGCCTTAATAGTTAGTGATTGTAGTTATTCAGTAAGACTATTGTATTGAATTGCATGTGTACAGAATTGTCTTTATGATCTCATTACAGATTTATAGATTTATTGATATCGACGGATTTAATGTATTGGATTGATTTATTGACGAATGGATTTACTGATGGATTTATGGGTTTACTGTTATTGTCGATTCATTGATAATGCATATTGTACGTGTCACTGTACATAGATACTGATATTGATATGGATATTGATATTGTATTGATTCATTGATACTATGGACATTAATAATATTGATTCATTGATCCTATCGCTTCTTTGATACACTGTATTGAACTGCTGCATGTGATTCATTGATCAATATTGAATAGGTTTTACTGTATTGATTTGATTTTAACCGTTCTTGCGATGTATTGGTTTAATTGTTTTATATGATTTCATACCGATTGATATTATTGACCAAAGATGATTGATTTGATTGATTTCATTGATACGATGTTGATTTAACTGATATTATCGAGACGATAATTTTTCTCTATCGATTTGACCGGATTCTTCCGAGATTTAGTGTTATGGATTTCTTCCTACTATTTATCGATTATTTTACCGATGATTATGGATTGTATCGATCATGCATTGATTACTGATGTCCGTATCTGCTTCATAGATTCACTGATCATGTGTAACTGACTGTTACGAATTTGATTGATTGACATGCATATTATTTCAGTACCGTGCTTTCATTTCAGTTGTAGGTTTTTGGTGACCTGCTGGGCTTTTTGAAGCTCATTATATATGGTTAATATTTTTAAGTCAGGGCAAGGGAGCAGGAGATTGAGGTTGATCAGGAATCCTTAGGTTTTTGTTCTTTTTGGTTATAGTGATTCTTTTGTACTCAGGACAGGATAGATTTCATTTCATGTGATCATTGTGTAGGACCTGAGTATTATATATGATCTTTTGGGATATGAATAGAATTGTACATTGATGTTTTAAATTATAGAATTTTGTTAGACTATTTGTTATTGATTGAAGACTATAGATAGCTCTGATAAATGATTAATGGTTTTAATGGATTGATTGAAATTCTTTTCAAGTTAGATCTTAGGGCATTACATTTGTTCTTTGGAGCGATCATAAAGCGTTGCAATTTATTAATAGTCATAAGTCGATTAATCTCATGCATGCTTGTTGGATACTCTATTTGTAACGTTTTACATTTGTTCTCAAACACAAGATGGGTGCAGAAAACAGAGTAGCTGATGCTCTCAGTCGTTGCAATGCTCTCCTTATCCAGCTTCAAATTGAGCTAACAGGAGTTGATTGCCTTAAGGAATTGCATACTGAAGATAAAGATTTTCAGTATATTTGGCATGCTTACTTACAGAACGGCTCCTAAGGTGATTTTTGCATTTGACATGGTTACCTTTTTAAAAATAATCTATTATGTATTCCTGATTCGTCGTATAGGCATCAACTGATTCAAGAGATTCATAGTGGAGGCCTTGCTGCACATGTTGGTTGCAACAACACCATAGCTCAGCTCCAAACCCGTTTATATTGGCCTCAACTACGTAAGGACGCTATGCGATTTGTAGAGCGGTGTAGTATTTGCCAAAGCTTCAAAGGAGGCAACAACAACACTGGTTTATATTTACCATTGCCAGTTCCAGACACCATATGGGAGGATTTAAGTTTAGACTTTATGCTTGGGATACCACGTACCAAGCGGGGCAATGATTCAATCTTGGTGGTGGTTGATAGATTTTAAAAAAATGGCTCACTTCATTGCCTGCAAGAAAACATTTGATGCTTTAAATATTGCCAAATATTTCTCAGGGAAATTATTAGGCTATATGACATTCCAAGAAGTCTTACTTCCAATCGAGATGTAAAATTTATCAGCCACTTCTCGAGAGAATTGTGGAAACGACTAAACACAGACATCCAATTGAGTTTGGCATATCACCCTCAAACAGATGGCCAAATCGAAGTCGTCAATTGAACCTTGAGCAATATGCTTCGCTACTTGGTACAGGAGCATGTGAAATCTTGGGATGACCTCTTGGCTCAAGCTGAATTTGCTTATAATTCGATGTCTAATCGATCTACAAATAAGTGCCCCTTTAACATAGTTTATACTAAGACTCCTAATCACATTGTTGATGTTTTCATGCTTCCCAAATGCAAGAGTACAGCTGTTGTGTCTCTAACAGACCAGTTTTCCACCATACTCAAGGTCATCCGCAACAAGATAACTGAATCTATCAGTAAAAACAAGCAGACCGTCGACCAGCACAAGCGTGAGATAATTTTTTCTCCAGGAGATTTGGTAATGGTGCCGTTGAGGTGTGAACGAATCACTCCCGGAACCTATTCTAAAAATCGTCACAAAATTGGTCCAATACCAGTGTTAAAGAAGACAAATGACAATGCTTATATAGTAGACTTGCCCACCAACTATAATACTTCGTCTACATTCAATGTTGTGGATATCACCCCGTATCATCCACCTGATGAAGCACCAATTGTTACGTTGAACAGCTCTTTTTTAGCAGGAAAGATCTAATGCGGAGCATCATAGTTTAACGTCACCTCCAGACTATGTTATCATTTTATTCTTAGTTGTTATTCAGCATCGTTCTGTTTTATTTAGCATTGCATTTTCATTCTGTTAGTACGAAAGCACTTTTGTCGTTTCATCCTTTAGAAATTACTGGCTTGGTGGATGCATCCGCCTAAGCCTCATATATATAGTTTTCTTACTTAGAGAAGGAAGACTTTTGATTGCTAATTTTTACAAATAACTTGCATTATATATGTTTTCATTTCTTTTTTGCCTCTTCTGCAGGCGTTGCTTCACTTAGGCTCGTTAAAAATAGAAAACTTCATAAGTTCCCTCGACGATGATGATTGGAGTAAAGTTCTTATCGGGTACATTAGCCAACAACCATACCAGTGAATTAGTCCCCACTATTGGCAAACATACTGACAATTTGACCTCCCCGCTCCAACACATAATTAGCTCTGCATCCGCTTCCATGCGCGACTACAGACCTAATCACTTGTGGATCCCCTCTAGCACGCGACCAGTGCTCACATACCAAATAACCCGCAGCTTCCCTTTGCTCAAGTATGCGACTAGTATCCGCAAACCAAACTGCTCATAGCTCACCTTCGCTCCAGCACGCAACCATATTCACCTTCTCTTTTTGCATGCGACTTTTGGTCCGACCTGCTTGAGGTTCCCCTCAAATAATGCTCTAGATCGTGCGACCCATGTCTGACCCTCGTCCCAGTTCGGTCTCATGCTCGTCTACACTTCTTGCTCGATCCCATGCTTGGCGTCCAACCCACTCGAAATTCGTGAGCCTGCCTTTATTGCCCGTGCCTAGTGCCCACACCATCAAATCCAAGATATCGTCTAAACCTTGGCCAACTCACCCTATCAAACAACCAACTTTCCAAATAATGCTCTGAATTCTTCAGATACTAAGAGAGCATGATGCCGTGCATCTTAGGAATAATATACATGTCTTGTACATATTTTCTATAACTTTCTAGAAAATTCTATTGTTATGTTATATACATAGTTACTATTGTAGGAAGAGATGAGATATGAAATATTTTTAAAAATTACAACCTTTTAAATTTTATTTTTTTTATTTTAAGTTGTTTTGCTTTTCCTTCTTCAATGATTCTGTACATCAAATAGGAGGCATGAATTTAAAATCAAATTAATATGCAACTCATCTTGATTTGCAAGTTAGAATTTTTTATTATCAACTAAGAGGTCTTATATTCAAGACTTACATAAGTGATATGTGTGAATTCTTATAATTAGCCTAATTCTAAAAAAATAAAAATAAAAAAATTGTATAAATGCAAAGAAATTTTGTTGTAGTAAATCATACCGCCTTCATATCTTAACGGTCGACACTACGTCAGAATTTCACATCTCTTCATATGAAGAATTATGAAGACATGAGTTCTTTAACCAAACTCCTCATAATCTATGTCTTTACTTCTCCCCCAACCCCCCTTCTCTTTTCCTTCAACCTGCTCTCCCCTCCTCTCCTTCATCAAACCCAAGCCCTAGAAACCCTAAAATCTCATCAATCCACTTTCTAACGCCAAAGACATTTCCTTCTACACATCAAACTTCTCTCCACCGAACAAACTCGCAATCTGTTGGACAATTCAATCTCCAGCAAGACTGGCTCCATCTCCTCCAAACATCTATCGAACTAAAATATCTCAGCTTGGGCCTCTCCATACATGCTTTCCTCATAAAATTGGCTAGGGTTCTCGACACATTCTATGGCAACAACCTCATCAACATGTACTCAAAGTTCTGTATAGTAGAGTCTGCGTATCAGGTATTCGATGAAATGCCCATTAGAAACACCATTTCCTGGACTTCCCTCATTAATGGATATTCTTCCATCCATGACTTTGATAATCTATTTAGAACTTTGTTAAAATGCACGAGTCTGGTGAGAAGCTCAATGAGCACACTTGCTCTTGTATTTTGCACTTAGTGGAAGATGACCTAGGTATTGGGGAGCAGGTCCATGCTTTGGCTACTAAAATAGGCATTGAGAACAATGTTGCTGTTGGCACTTCTTTAGCTTCCATGTATGCGAGTAATGGCCGAATTGAAGATATGGAGTTTTTGTTTAGGGAAATGGATGATATTCATATCTGGTGCTTGAATTCATTAATCTTGGATTGCAAGAAGAATAAAAATTGGGTGAAGTCAATCTAACGTTCATATATCTGCTAGAAACTGGTCTTCAGCCCAACGAATATACATTCACAAACACTATAGGTGCTTGTGATGGAAGTATAAGTATAAATGAAGGAAGACAGATTCATGGTGTAGCCATTAAATGTGGTGCTTTATGTGAGATTTATATAGGAAATTCCCTTATTAAGATGTATGGGGAGCATGAATTGACAACAGATGTAGAGAAAATGTTTGGTACAATGAGAGATAGGATCTGGTCTCCTGGACTGCCATTCTTCCCATTCTTGTGAAGAGCATATTCAAAGATGGGATATTTGATGGGTTTGCCAAGATTTTTGAACTGGGTCTTGGTTTTGATTCTAGTTATTTGAGTATAGTGCTTGATGTCTGTTCTCAGTACTAAGATCATAAAATGGCTTCTCATATTCATACTTGTGTTTGTAAGCTTGGGTATGCCTCAGATGATTTTGTTTCTACTGCTCTTACTGATGCATATACTAAATTTGGGAGAGCAAAAGAAGCCAGGGCAGTTTTCAATAGTCTTCGGAACTCCAGCATAGCATCCTTCAATGTTATTTTAGATGGATCTTTGAAAACATTTGGAGCTGAAGATGATATAATGGTTATGTTTAGTAAGCTTAGGTCAACTAGACTGAAACCAGATGATATAACCTATACTAAGCTTTTGTGCTTATCAGCAGATCAGTCGCTGGCTGCCCATGGAAAAGCTTTCCATGCTTATGGGATTAAGACATGTTTTGATGAAGATGTTGCCGCTGGAAATGCAGTAATTTCTATGTATGGAAAGTGTGGATGCATTGGAGAAGCATCTGCTAAGTTCCATGAAATGATCAAGTGTGATATTATCACATGGAATGCCATAATATCAGCTCATGCAACTCATGGTGAAGGTCTGGAAGCTTTGTTACTTTATGAAAAAATGATTATAGAAAGAGTACAACCAGATGAGAGCACTATGGCATCCATTTTGCAAGCTTGTAGCTATTCAGGCTATTTAGATGATGGTATCAGAATTTTCCAAAGTTTGAAAGAAAATTATGGTATCAAACCTACACTTGAGCACCTTGTTTGCCTTGTGGACCTATTGGGAAGAAGGGGGATCTGGAACAAGCAATGAAGTTGATCAAATATAGTGAATTTCGAGATGAACCTCTGCTTTGGAGGAGTTTGGTAAATGCCTGCAAGTTTTGCGGCGATCGGAGTTTCAGCAAGCTTACTTCGACACGGTTGATCAATCTAGCACCAGGTGACTCTGCTTCTTATATCCTCAGTGCAAATATGTAATCTAAAAGTGGAATGCAGGAAGAGACAAGGGAAATGAGGGTGGAAATGAGAGAGCGAAAGCTAAGAAAGGAAACAGGGTGTAGTTGGATATCACTTGGGAATGAGGTTCATTATTTCACAGCTGGTGGAATGGATCACTTCAAGAGCAGAGAAATCCATGAGAGTCCTTGAATTCAGTCGCCACTTGAAAGAGATTGAGATGTGCTTCTGCAATGATACAACCCCACTGTGATTTTTTTTCTTTTGTAGTGGCTAAATGGAGCCATTGTCCCACCAAGTAAAATGTGAAGTTGTAAATATGAGAGTCATTGCTTGAAAGCATTGAGATGAGAAAATGCCCAAATGGCTTTTGAGATGGCATCAAGTGATGAAGAGCAAGGTGAGAGTTGCTAAGTAGAAGGGTATGAATTAAGCTTCAAGAAGTGTGATAATGAGACTAACAATAGGAGGTGACACTAAAGAAAAAAAATCTCATAATTTTGCTTGGCATGCGCTTTGCCATCTATCAAATAAAGCTATCATCCACCCAATTTAGGAATTTCCTAGGTTAAGAATAACTATTATGGGGTGTCTTATTGTTTAAAATATGCTCATTAGAGGTGGGGATATTTAACTATTTTATCTCTAGAAATTCAAATCATAGATTTTATCACTATACCACAAGATGTTAAGAGCAAATAATTACCAAATCACAAAATACATAAATGATGTAACAAACCTAAATCGTATAAGAGCAAATAATAGCGGTGTAAAAATGGGTCAACGGGTCGAGTTCGGGTTCAACCCGAAGTTGACTTGACCTGAATCCTATCAAATTGAACCCGACTCGCTAGCAATTTGAACCCAACCGATAACCCATTTTCATTAATTTTTTTATCAACTTTACAACCATAAATTTTAAGTTAATTAGTTTAAAATAAGAAGATTATATAGAGTTTTAGGGAAAAAAATATTAAACGGATCTTTTTTTGGGTCAAAATTAAGTTGGCGGGTCAACCTGAATTTTACCCACTTAATAAACAGGATAGGAATACCCGACCCACTTGACGACCCTAGAATATAATACTGATCATAAAAAATTAATTAAATCTTTTTGGACTCATGAGTTTAACAATCTTTCTCATTTTGATGATGACAAATATTTAATAAGGAGCTCTTTACAAGATCATGATTTGGATAATAAGTTAATAACCATCTCCCTTATACTAAGCATTTATATTTTAAAAGCTAATGTCTTATAAGATATTTTTCAAAGCAGATTTCACACAAAAGATTACAAGTACAATTGATACACAATAGACATATAATTATATAAATGAACTAAGAAAAAGAACATGCTTTCATTAAGGTAATAGTCATAATTATTAATGTAATTTTTCTTAATTAATTTTCTTATTTAAACTTCTCTAATCATACAACATTCCCCATACAACAACTATTACCCCTTATCACAATAAAAAGGGTGTGACCCTCACACATACGAAAAATTATTATGTACGAAAGTCGAATGTCGTCTAGAGATCAACCAGAATGTGCCACATCACCATGTGCTCAGTATTGCGGCTCGGTATTGCTCAATACCGTGCATTAGTATTATTGACGTGGCGCGTTCTGGTTGATCTTCGGATGGAGTTCTGTGTCCGATCTCTGCACAGAATAATTTCTCCACACATACACAATATGACAATATTTTCATAAAAAAGTAAAATAAATCTCAAAATGTCATAAAAAACAAACAAACATAGATACTATAATGTCATAACAAATCAGGCTGATAACAACAAAGAATTTTGATACATGATGAAAAAACGATTCCTTGAATATTTATTGGCAGATTGGTGATAAAGTTATAAGTAATTACGGAAAGAACTTGAATTAGTTTGACAGAATCATCAATATCTTGTAGGATGGAGTGGCAGAGGATGCAATGTCCTTCCATGGACAAGGAGTGAAGGCTCATAGGGTAGTCATTAGAGAAGGAATTGCGGGCCTCTAAAATTGATGACTAATTAATAGAAATTCCATTGAAAATGTTCTACTAGCCATAATGTCCTCTCCCTCACTTGGAAAGGAGAAGAATGTTGAAAGGCCATCTTTATTAATTTTAAGCTTGAAACTATGGACATGAGACTTGAAAAAGAATAGACTATGCCATAGACAAGTTATTGTAGAACAAAATTAAGCCTCCATTAAAATGCATTCAATGATTATAATAGTCATTAATTTCTTTGACTTACTCTATTTATGAAAATATTTTTGTGAAAAATAATGTTGGATTCCTTTTAGAATGAATAATCCCCTACCAACATGAAATACAATAGCCTTTACAAACATGAATACTCTCATTATTATATATATCCTTGCACACAACCTAATTTTCAGTATATTCTTTCTAATAGTACATAATTTATAAAATTTATTTATTTTTACTAAAAAAATAACACATATGGTAGATCAACGGAGCTGAAGTGGGAGGAAATGGTTTCTTAAAGGAGATGTTGATGATGAGTGTTGGTACTGAAATTTAGATCACTGATGTGATCAATTGGTGGATTTTGAGGAGGGAGGGTTTTGAGTGGACTCTTCTAAGATGAATTAAGAAGAGTCAAGGCTAATTTGGAGGAGTTAATTTCAAGGTTGGAATAAGGCTGAAGGAGTTTGAGTGGTATCCATAATTCTTATAATTTGTAAAAAAAAAAAAGGATCTCCAACTTCTACCTAATGGATGTTCCTCTCCAATTATCCAAATCAAGTAAACTTGGACTTGATTTGAAAGTGAGGATATTTAAATTAATTATGGAGAGTTTGGTATGATTTTGGGAGGATTAAGTAGTTCAAATGTGCTATGAAAGGGATATAGATAAGTTTTATCCAGAACATACCAAGGTTGGGGATTTTTATGTGTTTGTTTATAAATTAGGATGATTTCATAAATTTCACTTAGAAATCAAGGAAAGTTCTTAGATGATATTTTAAAGTTTTGCGGTTTTATGGTGATGTTCTGATTTTTCATGTTTTTGGATTTTATATGAGAATAGAAATAGGTTAAGGTTATTGGGCTAAAATAACAAACAAAAATTAAAACTACTGCTGATTTGTTCTCTAAGATGTTGACTAAAATAACCCCATAAAATTTTGTGCTACTGAGTTATGAGATGTTGGCTAATAATTTGGAGATTATGGTGGGGTTTTATGAGGTTTACGTTGGTCAAATACAAGTAGGAACAAACTAGTATCGTAAAGTAATAGGTCTTGTTTGACACTAGCAATTGGGATTAAACATATAATTTGAGGGAGGACAATAGGTTTTGGAATTTTTATAGGGTGGATTAAAAGCACAAGAATGCACTAAAGAAGTTTGTAATACAAAATGAATGCAAGAAAATTAAACTTTTCTCACCAAAATGAAGGGTTTAAGAGGATCACCCAATCCTCTTGGGTTGGTAAAAAACTAAGCCACCAAAAACCTTAGAGTTTCTTCTCTAATATATGTTACAAAATCAATAATGCATTTAATTATAGTAAAAAAAGGGTCTATTATAACTAACAAAAGTCCGAGAGGCACACACTTTGGCATTCTAACTCAAAATAAAAAGGGAAAAAGAGTTGTATGGAGGGGCGACACACACTTCACCATAGAAGAATATTTTTCTTTTATTGGTTGGAGAGATTATAATCACTTTCTAGAATGTAGGTATCATTCTTTGTTCATAAACGTATGGATATATTATAAAAAATGTATTTAATTCACTAAAAATTAGCTAATATGTTTAAAATTCCCCCTCTTAAAATTAAAATTGAGAGAAATACATATAATATAATTCTTAAATAAAGTTTAAATTTTGATATTTACTTATACAATATTTTTTGTATGCCAATCATATCAAAATATATGTTTTAAAGGAAATATTTTATTTTAAAAAGTTTAAAAATAATAAATTTTTTATGTAATTTAAAATTTTGTTATTACATAAATGAATATATAAGATTTTACTATATGTAAATATCAAAATTTATTTTCATGCATGTGAATTCCAAGAAAATTATTTTTCTCCTAAATTCATTAACTTAGGCTCCTCCTAAAAAATTTCACCTTCCTTCTTACTTTTTCTTCTCGATCAGAGAAGAAATGGCACTTCATTGCAGCATTGGAGAATAGCTTGGCTGAGATGCGCAGGCAAGATGCAAAGCCATCTGCACCAACTCCAGCAGCAGCTAAGTTCTATACTCTCCGCCGCCCTACCTCAAAGCCCCAACGATGCGGCCTCCTCCCAATCCTCGCTGGAGGTAACGGCATCAGGGAGAGGGATCGACGAGTCGGCTCGAATCGCCGCCCTTGAATCGCTTCGACGCGCCGTCCTGTACCCTTCGAACTCCCTTCTCCTTCCCCACTGCGCCCATTTCCTGACCCAGGGCCTCTCCCAACTTCTATCAGACAAGTTAACTCTTCTCAGAGGCCAAACCCACCTTTTTTGTTTTTCATGAAATCTCTTTTCTTCTTTTATTGATAAGATATCCTGCTAATGATGGCTTGTAGGTCATATGGAGTTAGTCAGGCTGCAGCGATGTCATATGCATCTCTTTGCGCGGTATTGGCTTCTGCCACTTTGGCATCGAATGGGCTCCCCAACCATGTCCATGTTCATGTGCATGTTCTGGTCGATAGGTTTCTTGCCTGGGCTCTGCCGTTGCTTCGGGGCTTACCCATTAGAAATGGTTCGGCTGAATTGGCACTGACCAGTCTTCTGGAATTCCTTAGCGCTGGGGATGCGGTGACCATCGAAAGATATGTTCCATCTATTCTTAAAGCTTGTCAGGAGCTCCTTGAGGATGAGAGAACCTCCTTGAGTTTGTTGCACCAGCTTCTGAGTATTCTAACTCTGATCTCTTTGAAATTTGCCCACTGCTTCCAGCCCCATTTCGTTGATGTGGTGGACTTGCTCCTGGGTTGGGCTTTTATGCCTGACCTCTCTGATTCTACCAGATGCTTACTTACTGACAGTTTTTTGCAGTTTCGGAATCATTGGCCAAGTAATTTGCAGTTTTCCTTAGGTTTATTATCGAAGCTTTTGGGTGATGCAGAAGTTCTGATCCATGATGTAAGTGTAGAGACCACGTCACAGCTTGGAAGGTTGCTTTCTCTTTTCTCCTGTTTCTCGACAATTCTGCAGGCAACTGCTAATGGCATATTGGAGATGAATCTCCTTGGACAGATTAGTGAACCGCTCGAAAACTTGACTCCCCAGTTGCTGAGGTGCATCTCGATGTTTGGAAGGAAATTTGGATGGTCGAAATGGATGGGGGAGTCTTGGAGATGTTTGGTTATTTTGGCTGAAATACTGAATGAGAAATTTTCCCAGTTTTATCCTACGGTCGTTGACATATTTTTTCACAGCTTGAGCGGAGTTCCTTCCTATCAGGTGCTTGGATTTCTCAAGACAAACTTGCAATTGCTGTCTCTTCAAAAGCTGGGCCTCCTCTCTTCAGCTGTTGAGCTTCTGCTACAATTTCACTCACCTCTGTCCCATCTGCGGTTGCATCCGAATCATTCTGTTGTTGCAAGCACGGCTGTTACTTACCTTTACTTTCTTCAGCATGGTTGTGATGACATTGTTTCTCAAGCAATCACCTCCTTATTTGAAGAGCTGGAGCTATTGAAAAGAAAGCTCGCAGAACTGCATCAACCAACCGTAAATTCTGTTGTGATTCAGCTGGATACTGGAGCTGTTGGCATTCAAAAGACTAACTTTGGTCATGGAAGGCAATATTCAGAGCTTGATTTACTTTCATTGATCAAATTTGATTTAAAGGTGATAATTTGTTCAATGTCCGTTGATACTGCTAGAGGTTTTGCAAACCAGACTGTCACAGATGCTACCAGAAATAAGAGGTCATCGAGAATAACTTCTTTTATTCTTAACAAGTTTGATCCTTTTCAATTCCCCATTGAGGGTCTCTGCGAGCTGCAAGCTCATGTTATCAGGACATTGTACAAGTCCAGTGAAGTTGAATTCCAATCTAAGTTCATTGACAGTGCAAAATATTTGAAGAAAGCATCTATTAATTTGAGCGATCAAGATCAACCAAGCTTTGAGGCCAGCAATAAGCAGTATATTCTAACTTCTGAGTATTTGGGAAAATTCAGTGGAATTATGGTAAGAGCTTTAGATGTTTATTCTCCTTTGACAGTTAAAATTGAGGCCCTTGGTTGGATACGCTCATTTAGTCAAATGATTTTAACTACGAAAGAGGATGATCTCCTGATAAGTTCATTTAATGAACCATATCAAAACGCCACTATTGGTACAGACTTGCTCTTTTGTATTCTAGATGCAGCATTTACTAGAGAACTGAAGGTGAGATCTCATGTTGCTCCTGTCCTGGAACTCCTCCTGCATGCCGGGCTTATTCATCCTGGGAACTTCTCCAATGTCTCGGAAGTTGCCCTCTACAAACTTAGTGATCCAGATGAGACAATAAAAAATGCATTTTTGCGATTAATTTCTATCGCGGTGCCTGTTTTTATATATATGCATGGTATTACTGACGGGGGTTATCTCTGCAAGCTTAAGCCTACCACTAAACCATATAGGTACTACTTGAATTGGAGGCAGGCATTAGCCCTAAAGCAGATGCCTCAGAAGCTTCATTCTCAGCAACTTGTTTCTGTTTTGAGCTACATTTCTCAACGATGGAAATTGCCCCTTTCTTCTTGGATACAACGGTTAGTCTTCAGTTGCCGTGGAAGGAATGATCGAATTTCTCATCAAGAAGAACTAATTGGAGAACTTGTTTCTAGTGATATTTATAAAGATACCAAAGCAGAAGAAGTAATTCTTCAGAAGATATGTCCGGTAAACAGTCTGGCTGCCATTTGGTGGTCCATACATGAAGCCGCCAGGTATTGCATCAATCTTCGTCTTCGAACGAACCTTGGTGGTCCTACACAGACATTTGCTGCATTGGAGCGAATGCTTTTGGACATACCGAATATATTGCAGCTTGATTTTGAGCAAATTGAAGGCCAGTACTTGGGCTCATCCAATTTTCACTTGCTACCAATGAGACTACTACTAGTTTTTGTTGAGGCCCTAAAGAAAAATGCATACAATGCATATGAAGGTTCTGCAGTTTTACCTCGTGCAACCCGGCAAAGTTCCTTGTTTTTTCGAGCAAACAAGAAAGTTTGCGAGGAATGGTTTTCTCGAATTTGTGAGCCCATGTTGAATGCTTGTCTGGCACTCAATTGTCATGATGCAACATTTTATTACTGCACATCACGGCTGCAGGATCTTAAGAATCTTGCAGCATCAACTTTTAAGGACAAAACACAGGGGATACCAGAAAATTTGCAGATCTTAAGAGGCACATTTGCAGGAGATGTACTGAAGGTTCTGCAACATGCATCACTGGCTCTATGTAAGAGTCGTGAGCCTGAGGCATTGATTGGTTTGCAGAAATGGGTTGGGATGACATTTCCTTCATTGTTTATGGATGAAAATCATGTCAGCTCCAGTGTCAATGGAAATGATATGAATTTATCTTGGATGACTGGACTTGTCTATCAGGCTCAGGGCCAGTATGAAAAGGCTGCTGCACACTTCTCTCACTTGCTACAATCTGAGGAAGCTCTTAGTTCCATGGGTTCTGATGGAATCCAGTTCATCATTGCTCGCGTAATTGAGAGCTATACATCTCTCTCTGATTGGAAGTCCTTGGAAAACTGGCTTTCAGAGCTACAGGCACTTCGTTCTATGCATGCCGGCAAACCGTATTCAGGTGCTCTTACTTCTGCAGGAAATGAAATGAATGCAATTCATGCATTAGCTCGATTTGATGAAGGTGATGTTCAAGCAGCATTGGGCTGTCTTGACTTGACACCTAAAAGCAGCTCTCAGCTTACCCTTAATCCTAATGTAGCATTAGAGAGGAGTGAACAAATGCTTTTACGGTCGATGCTGCAAATGGAAGGTGGCACTTATAAGGCGCTTGAGGACCTGGATAAGGCCAAGATGATGCTAGATGAAGCCTTATCTTGTATTCCACTTGATGGACTAACTGAGGGAGCTGCCTTTGCTATTCAGCTTCATTGTGTCCTTGTTTTGGAAGAAAGTAAGAAGCCAAATGGTCAACAATTACCATCAATGTTGGGCTCATTGTGTCGATCACTACATTCTCCAATCAGTAGAATTCATCAAGATAGTAGCTTGTGGATGAAGGTTTTTCGGATCTATCAAGCCATAATGCCAGCTTCTCATGTTTCAATTCTTCTTGGTCAAAGGATTCTTAGTTTATCTCGTAAGCAGAGCAACTTCAAGTTGGCTGACCGTATGACCAAATATTTGGAAGAACATCCTTTGTCTGAGCTTCTAGCAGTAAATATACAGTATGAAGGAATCCTACTTAAGCATGCAGCAGGAAAGCCTGAAGAAGCTTTACTAGATCTTTGGTCATTTGTTCGTGCTGACTTTCTGTCAAGTACTTCGTTTGGCTTCACGAACATTTCCAATACGAAGGCCAAGGCATGCTTGAAACTTTCTTCTTGGATGAGCCTAGAGAATTCAAACATAAATTTGAGAAGTGTTATTTCTAAAATTCATGAAGATCTCACTTTATCTAGAGCAGATGGCGCCTCTATTTGTAACAAAGAGGTTTTCTTGTCTGCCGATGGTAACCAAAACTCTGACACAAAATGGAATACTGTTTTTGAGGAGATAATTGGTACAACGGTAAAACTGTCTTGTAAACTTTGCCCCAAAATGGGGAAGGCATGGCTTTCTTATGCTGCTTGGTGTTTTACCCAAGCCAGGAACTCTTTTTCTGCACATGTCCCTGCTTGGCAATCGTGCTCATTGTCTTCAATCCTCGATGAAGAAATTTCACCAGTCAGGTTCCAGTTAACTGAAAATGAGAAGTCCAAGGTAAAATCCATTATTACTGATATTTATCATATGAGAAGTCATGCGGCAGTCGTAACAGACCAAGAAAGTAGATATTTTGACTCCACATCTTATCCTGAATATCAAGCATTCCTTGATTCGTTAGTACATGGAACAACTTACTTAATGGAAGCTGCAGCTGGAGCGCCTGGATTTGAATCAATTGATGGTGAATGTCCATCTGTTGTTCTATTCTCTGAATTGCAGGCACTTTTTTTGGGTGCATTTCCCGGTATAGAAAAGAGTGATACAACGTCTTATATTCAGGAATTAATTGATATTTGGTGGTCACTGAGACGGAGAAGGGTATCATTATTTGGATATGCTGCTCATGGCTATTTTCAATTCCTTTCACATTCATCTTTTGGATTGAAGGAAAGCCATTACACCAACATTCATCCTGACTATGCGATTGAAAAAGCTAGGAGCTGCACTCTCCGAGCAATGCTGTATATTTTAGTAATTCTTCTTAATTATGGTGTTGAACTAGAAGAAACTCTTAACCATGGATTTGCAACAGTTCCTCCATTGTCTTGGCAGGTAAGGATGTTCTAGTAGGTTTTTATGATTATTTTGTTTTCATTGTGACAATTGTTCAAGGTTTCACCTATTTCAGTTCTGCACTTCTACTTAGGAAATCACACCCCAGTTGTTTGCTCGGTTAAGTTCTCATCCTCAACAAACTGTCAGGAAGCAGATTGAGGGTCTCTTAATGATTTTGGCCAAACTATCTCCTTGGTCTATAGTTTTTCCTTTGTTGGTTGATATAAATGGTTATGAAGGTCAATCCTCCGAGGAGCTTCATAACATTCATAATTATTTGGTAAACCCTAAGTTATGTTTACAGTTTTTCGCTTATATCCGTATTGCATAGGATTAGTGCTGAATTTTTAACGATTCTAACATCTGATGCAGCATAATTTGTACCCAAAGCTAATTCAAGATGTTAAGCTTGTCATTAATGAACTTGGTAGCATAACTATTTTATGGGAAGAGCAATGGCTGAGTACCCTACAAGATCTTCATACAGGTAATTGGTGATTGTCTTCTTGTTTCTTCCTAAACAACTTGGCCCACATTGCCTTTTTCAGTTTAACTATACTTTTTATTCTGTCTTTCCCCTACGTTAATGCAATTAAAATATGTGGATTTTACTTTGTCTGCGTGCTGTTTACTTTGTGTGTGTGTGTGGTGGGGGTGGGGGGGGGGGAAGAAGAGAGAGAGAGGGGATCATTGTGCGGCTCTCCTCTCCTTCCCTTTTTTTTATTTGTACCTTCTTCTTCCTTGGATGCTTCTAGGGTCAGAGTGGTCCCTCTATATAGGCTGCTTCCTCAAACTACTATTATTTCAGAGGTTCCATTGGCTTACCCACATGCCATCAAATCATGCACCGACTACTTCTCGTAATCATTGTTCTTTTGCTTATGTTTTGGGTGGATCATCTAACTCGGCTTCGCATCCCTTTCTTTCTATCCACTTTTCTTTTCATGTAGATCAAGTGTTATGCTTCTTGATCTACATCAAGAATGGGAAGACACCTTTTTGAGTAAGTGTGGACTTTTTAAGGAATAAGAAGGAGAAGAAGAGTGACTAAAGAGAGAAACAAAAAATCATTCATTTCATAACAAATCTTTATAACTAGAGAGGTATTTATAGTATTTAGGTTGACCAACATATCACTAAACTAGCTAAAACAAGTAAAAGAAAGTCTAAACTAGTGTTTTATTACATATATGGAGAATCTTCATAACAAGTTCTGGGTTAAAATATATAGATTTTGATTTTTATGAAGATTATATTGATGGCAAGCAAAAGAAAATTAGTTTCTTAAAGACCGGTTTGAACAAAGTTAAAATTAGTGCATATAGATCTTAAGGTCCTGCTCTAGTTCTTTTTATAAGAGAATCTTCATACTTTTTCATTTTTATTGATGATAATATTTAAAGGTATGCGTATATTATTTAAAACATAAGTTAGGTGTTTTTGATGCTTTTAAGATTTGAACAGCTATGGCTGAGAGCGAGATAGGTCTAAGGTTGAATTATCTTAGATCAGATAATGATGACAAGTGTTGTGAGAAGTTTATGGAGTTTTGTTCTTTGAATGGATCCGACATGAATTCACTGTCCCAAGATCATCACAAGAAAATGATGTTGCAGAGCATTAATAAAACTAGTATCAGGACCTGAGATTGCATGCTGGTTTACCCAAATAGTTATGGGAAGAACTAGTCAATATTATTGTTTATCTGATCAATCTTTGTCTTTCAAGTCCTCTAAATGAAGAGCTACCTGAAGAAGCTTGGAGTGGCTTAGCGGCCAATTTATTTCACCTCAAAGTCTTTGGTTACACACCTCTTATGTTTATATTGATGAAGGATATAAGAGTAAGCTTGATCTAAAGTCATTTGAGCTATAAATTTTGAAATTATCATAATAAAAAAAATCTTCTTGAGCAAGGATCACATTTAATAAAAATAAAATGTACAAGAACATAAATGAGGCAACTTTAGAAATTTTTCTAAATATGCTGAAATAGAGGATGTTATTGATTAGGAAGATAAAGGTAAGAATTGTGCTCAAGCTGATGAAGCATAGAGAGTTTCTCAGACATTTGCTATTAAACATTGAAAATTTAGTAGAATATCATGATCTCACAAAGGTATTCTTCTTATATTATTTATTGCTGGCAAATGGTGGTGAACCATAGTACTATGATGAATCCATATAAGTTGATGATTCAAAGAAGTTGGAGTTAGTCATGGATGTAAGATGCGGTCAATCATGTCAAATCAAACTCGGGAATTGACCAAGCTATCAAATGACAAGAAAGCACTATATAGCAAATGGGTTTATAGATTGAAAGATGAATCTGATGGTAGCACACATTATAAGATTATATGTAGTAAAAGAATTTCAACAAAAGGAAATAGTGAATTAAACTAATATTTTCTCCCTTGTTGTGAAAATGACAAAAATTAGAATTGTGTTGAGCATAATAGCAATAGAGGTTCTAGAGGATTTATATCTAGAACAGATATATATAAAATCAGCTTTTCTCCATGACTTAGAAGAAGAGCTATAAATGTTACAACCTTAAGAATACGTGGTTCTAGGAAAAGAATATAAGGTGTAGACTTAAAATGATCCTATATGGATTAAAACATGTATCAAGATAATAGTATAGAAGATTTGACAAGTTTATATCAAATAATAGGTGCACAAACTATTAGACAAATCACTATTGCATCTTTAAATATTTTGATGACTTATATATATTTCTTTTGTATATAGATGATATGTTGATTGTAGAATCATATATAGAGAATATAAGAGAATTGAATGAACAATTATCAAGGGAATCTGAAATGAAAGATTTTTATCCAACTAACAAAATACTCAATGTGAGAATCAGTAGGGATTGGAATACAAACATATTGAAGTTATCTCAATGCTGAAAATGTCGAAAATGAGCTACAGAGATTCAACATGAGTAAGACAAAAACAATTTGCACTCTCTTAAATAGACATTTTTGACTATCTAAGAAACAATCGTCTAAATCTGAAGCAGAGCAAGAACAAATGGAGAGAACTTCATATTCTTTAGCTATTGGAAGCTTGATATATGCTATGATTTGTACAAGAACCAGATATAACATATGTGGTGGGAGAAGTCAATAGATTCATGAGTAACACAAACAAATATTATTGAGGGGTGGTTAAATGAATTCTTAGATACATGAGAGGGATGATTGACAAAGCATTTTGCTTTGGACATATAAGGATTGTACTACAGGGATATGCAGATTCTAATCCCATTGGAGATATTGATGGTAGGAGGAGCATAACTTGTTATATTTTTACTTTAGGAAATATTATAATGAGTTGGATTTTTAAGTTACAGAAGATTTTTGTACCCTCAATCAGAGAAGCTAAATATATTGCTATCATTGAATAACAAAAATATGATATGACGACTAAGTTTTATGATAGAACTTGGTAAATGACAAAGAAATGATAAACTACATAGCGAGAACTTGAATATTGTTTATCTATCCAAGAATGTTGTATTCTATGTCATAATAAAACATATCTAGCTTCTATATCTTTGGAGAAGATACACAACTCAAAAACCTATAAATATATTGGTAAAGATGGTAACGGTTGATAAACTGAAGCTATGTTCAGCTTCAGTTGGTCTTTATAATGGTAAGGCAGGATTGATCCATACTAAGTTTTTCTTTTATGATTGGTGTTGTAGGTCGGTAAAAGGATTTATCACAATCAGTTTCCAAGTGGGTGAATATTATTATTATTATTATTTGTAATCTGATTATGTTGATCAAGTGGGTTGCACTGTTGACTTAGATCTCAATTCAATTGGCCGAGCTCGACTAGGATTTTTTTTGTGTGTAACGCCAAGGTGCTATGGAGTTAGCATTGCAGTGCTATGGTTCCCTCTGGGAAAGAGAGCTCAGTGCAGAGGCGCTGCTGAACTCAATGCTGAGGTGCTGTGGGTATAGCGCTGCAAGTAGGCTAAGTCAATTTTCTATTCGTTTTTTGGAGTTGTAACCAATTGGTGGGCGAAACACTCTTGAATTTGCATATGAAAATGGTGGGCGTGAGTGAAGTGAAGAAGAGTGTGAATGTCGAAGATCTATACAATTTCTCCCATTTTCATTGTGTTTCTTGGTGTGGTATGGCTCCATGGGTTTTTTCCTTTTTCGCATTTTTTTACATTAAATTTTGGTGTTTTTTATCCGCTATTGTTTTTTTTTGCTTCGTTCTTTCTTTACTCTTAATAGTTGCTTCATGCTAACCAAACAAATTGGGTACATACTCACCAATGAAGTCATGGAATTTTTTTCATTGATTTTGGAAGTTCTCCCTCCTTACTATTAGTAAGGATATAGAAGATCTTCATGCTCTACTACTTGATGACTCTAATGGGAGCTTTTTGAACGATGTTTTAGTGGATAGGAAATTCCAAATCCTATTTATCAGATAGGGTCATAATAGAAAAAAATTATATCGTTACTCTCTAGTTTTTGTTAGGCTTCTAGCAAAGTGGTCTAAATAAATACTATTCTATCATTTGTTGTTTATGTTTCTTCATTTAATTGCATGCTTTATGCCGTTGATCCTTTTTTCTTTCTTCTATTTTTTTGTTCACCACTAACCACCTCCAGACCTGATCCGCCCAAACCTAGCCGCATATGCCTTCATCCCGACAAATCGGTTTGACCCATTCCACTTGTGGCCCCACCTCACATGGTTCACTACCAAATGTTGCAATTGTTAGCTCAAACAACTCAATCACCCGCTCGTTTTCACAAAACCGAGCGTAGAAACCGTCCGAGGGCCATTTGAATCTGACGCAAACAAGCCGCTCTCTTGATCTCTCACTCTTGCCCGCAGGAAAAGGGAGGAATCAACCTCCCACCTCTGTTCTCTGTTTCACGCGCTAGAGCCACACGACCCATTTTATCTTCGATCCTGCATACAAGTTGACCCAATCTCTCCTTCATGCCCTCGAACCCTCCTAGTCCTAGCCTCCTCTCTCATTCGCTTGATTCCGCACGTAGGAAGTTAACCCATGCACTTGACCGATCCCTCCTAGTCACCCGCAGCCGTCAGACTCGACATACCCATTGATCGATCTCACCGCCTCTTCCAACCTTCGATTTTCGATCCACCCACATATATATATATATACCTTCTACTTAAATTTTGATCAAATAAAAGACCCTCACAATTAATTCAAAACAAAATAATAACAACAATAATAAGAATAATAAAATCATATGTATCTAATTCAATATTTTAACCAAATGAAAATTCTAACCATTCTAAATGATTGTTGTTCAACACCAAATGACATAGGCTCAATTTTCTAATGAAAGGGCAATGCTATGCTGAAAAAGCCAACTGTCTACAAAAGAGAAACATAATTCTGAATATCTTGGAAATTTAATTTCAATTTCATCCCTTGAGATAATTATGCAGAGTTAAATGACTGGTAGGGTTGAAGGGAAATTTTTCGAGCAATTAATTGTTGATCAACCAATTCTAATCTTTATTGAGCATGCTAATGTTATAGGAACAACTAGAGGGATAACCAAAATGGTAAGTGTGGATTCTAGTGAGCTCTATAGCTGTCTCAGAAAAGAGAGCCCCTAACTATGTTTTAAATTTTAGGGTATTTTGAGTATCTTACTTGAAACAAATGACAATATTACAAAAGTGAGACCAAAATGTAGGCAAATTATTACAATGGGAACCTATATGGAGTTTTGTCAAAATAGTTGGCCTACATTAAGTGTGATGTATAATTTAGGGATAAAGATATTTCTCCAGCTATTGTTAATATTAAACAATTAGGCCTTCTTGACATCATTCAGAGATCATGCTTACCTCATTTTACTCACACTCTTAGTAATTGCAAACGTCAGCCATGTAGTAGTTTAAGTGACCTTGATGAAGCTACCAACTCTTCTTCTAGATAGTATATCATGCCCTTAAATGTAGTTGTTAATTAGACCCTTGCAAATGAGAGTGATTTCAAAATGAGGGAGCATGACATTGCATCAAAGACTATTCTTCGGAAGGCCATGGCTAATTTTAGTAAGGCATTTCTAAGACAGAATTTTATCAACTCAAACGAGAGCAAAGAGGCTTATCATTGTTAATGCGTTTAAGATTCTGAATCTATTCCTCGAGAATCTTCAAGATCTAAATTCACCCATCCGAAAGCATATTCAAGAATTTCAGAATGTTCAATATAGTAAAACTTCTATACAAAATCAATTGTTTGGTGAACTCCCAGTATCAAATGAGTTTCAGAAACAAAGTGGTCCTTACTTATTTTGGACAAAAGATAAGTTAACAGATGATGCTAAAGGTTCAAACACAATTGTTAGTTCACTCAGTTGAGAAATCAAAATATTTCTAGTACGATAGCTCTAATAGCTTCTATTCCATCACATTGTAATCTTGAAAATAAGGAATATAGAGAAAAAACTTTCTTCCATTTTTCACTCAAAGAAATCACAAGGAGGTTCAAAAATGTAATGCACCAAGCAAAAAAGGGGGAAGGGCCGAATTGCCATGGATGGCATTATGCATAAAATCCGATATGCTAAAATTTCTTTCACATGTGCTCTAATCTTTATGTTAAGCTCCTAAATGCGATATATGAGAATGCTTCACATTTTTGTTAAAAGTGTTAAAAAATCCCGATGGTCGTGTTGACAAAAAATCTCAGCTGGAGGGTATCCCAAACTATATGATGTCTCCTAAATTCTTACAAAATACATATATTTTCAAATAACCCTACAAAATACATGTATTTTCAAATGATAATTATGTCATCTCGATGATAACTGTGTTGACAGAAAATCTCAACCGAATGGGGGACCCAAACTTTCAAAATATTCATGAACCCTAATGGAAATACAAATCTTAAAAGTGATTGTAAAATCACCTCGATGATGATCGCATTGAATGTAAATCTCAACTACAGGGTCAATTCTCAAATCTTATTAAAATTTTGAAGTCTAATATCTATCAAATTCTAAATATTTAAATGAAAATTTAATCACCAAAAACTTAAAAATAAAATTTGTCCACACTTCACAACAGTTTGACAAGGATGATGAATTAAAGAATAATTTCAGCTCACAAAGAGCAGATATTTTGCTGAGTGTGTTATTATAATTCATTCTTAGTTTATTCATCGCTAGCAGAAACGTGGCGCGTACCCTCTAATTGACTGATTTTGCTGCAAAATCACACCACTATATTACGATTACGTCCGTATGTTCTCTAATGATTAAAAGCTCCTTGAATAATGAATTATATGGTGCATGTTATAAGATATAAAACTCTTTGTTAGCTAAGATTGACTTAAATTCACCACCTTAGACAAACATCCCCCAAGGTCTATAAGATATTCTTGGACGAAGCAACCCATGAATGCTGACAAGGTTCCTTCTATCACGTTGGGTAGAATACTCCTCTGACTAAGTAGTCAAGGGATCATGACAGTTCAGGATGATGGAATTATGGGATCTTGATCGTGCTCGTCTTCATTCCCCAATCACTCATTTTAAGTATATGGTGATAAATTTTAAATCATAAACTCCAAAATCCAATATCAAATTCAAACCTTAAAATCGTTGCTATTATATGTTAGGTAATTATTGCGACCTAAAAAAATAAAAAAATAAAAAAGGTCATTATTGCGACCTATTTAATTACTAGCCTTAATCAAAAGTTCTATCTTGTTATTGGAAGGGGTAATTAACCATAGGGGCTTGTGCTTATGAGAAACTAGAACTCATATCATAAAGTTCCTGCAAAATGAGGGCCAAATATCAGAGTTGTGTCTTATCTAAAACTCAACCAGCTTTCTGAAAATATAACCCGGAACATAAATCAGTTAAAACTCCTCCCATCAATAAAAGGAGGTACCGAGAAGTGGGGGCACGAATTTTCGGAGTCTACATTATTATGACAGTTCATAGTAATTTTTTTGTTAGATTCATATCGTTATTTTGTTATAAAATTACGTAAAACAATTAAGAAGATTAGAGCATGTGAATTATTAATTACTCCAGTTATCTGAAATCAATGATTCTTCCATATGCATGAGGGTTGTATGCCTAATTTAAACCTATTATGCAAACATGATCTTTGTTAGATGGTTCATTTAGCCTAGCTTTTCCTTCCCGGATTGCAGCATTAGGCTTGTAATTAGATGCATCATCGAGTCTGGTTTTGTTCTCTTCACTGAAAAATGGCTTGCATTTCTTTTTTTTTTAAATGCATGTTCTTGAACCTTATTGAATCATTTTTTGTGGCTATTGAACTATCATTTTATGGAAAACAGATGTTGTAAGGCGTATTAACATGCTGAAAGAGGAAGCTGCACGAATTGCCAAAAATTCCAGCCTTAGTCATGCTGAAAAGAACAAAATAAATGCAGCAAAATATTCAGCTATGATGGCTCCGATTGTTGTAGCCTTGGACCGTCGTCTTGCATCTACTTCTCGTGAAGCAGAGACTGATCATGAACGATGGTTCCAGGAGGAGTATGGTAAACAACTAAAATCTGCTATTTTATCCTTTAAAACCCCCCCATTATCAGGATCGGCACTAGGCGATGTGTGGCGAGCTTTTGATGCAATTGCAGCAGCTTTAGCAATCCATCAGAGGAAATCACTCTTCTCTCTGAGTGAGATGGCTCCAAAGTTGGCATTGCTTTCATCTTCCGATGTTCCAATGCCTGGTTCAGAGAGAGAAATTTCACTTCTTGATGCCTGTGGAAATACTGCTGGTGTTCAGGGGATTGTTACAGTTTCCTCCTTCAATGAGCAAGTAGAAATATTATCAACAAAAACAAGACCCAAAAAGCTTGTTTTATTAGGATCGGATGGTCAGAAATATACTTATCTTCTTAAAGGTCGAGAAGATTTACGTCTTGATGCACGATTCATGCAACTATTCCAGGCGATTAATGGTTTCTTTACTTCATCTGCTGAAAGTCTTGGTAAATGTCTTGGAGTACGTTGTTACTCTGTCACCCCAATTAATGGCCAAGCTGGACTTATCCAGTGGGTAGACAACGTGACTAGCATTTATAGTGTTTACAAGTCCTGGCAGAACCATAAGCAGCTGGCTCAGTTTTCTGCAACTGGTGCAATCAATCTTAGCAATCCTGTTCCACCAGTTCCACGGCCCAGTGATATGTTCTATGGGAAAATCATACCTGCGCTTAAGGAGAAGGGTATTCGAAGAGTGATCTCTCGAAGAGATTGGCCACATGATGTTAAAAGAAAGGTGCTCCTGGATCTTATGCAAGAAACCCCTAGATTCCTTCTTTGGCAGGAAATGTGGTGTGGCAGTGAAGGTTTCAAAGATTTTCATTCAAAGACAAGGAGGTAGTTTTACTCATCCGAGTGATATTTCAAATACCAACGGAATAATTTTAAATAAGTCCAGTGCGTTTGATATTCAATTATGTGCTTTCGCTCAATCTTTTCTTTTAAATTTCTACTTAAAAGACATCAATGAAGTTGTGATGATAATCAATATAGCAACTTTTTCTTCTGAACTTTATGATTCGTGATATTGCAACGCAGCTAAAAAATTTCATAATGAGTGTGAATTTTTACTGAAATTGATTTCCAAGACTTGAACTTTCAGCCAATTCAACTAAGGTCTTTTTTGGATTTATTGTTTAGCAACTTATTGCTTTTAACCCTTAAAAATGAAGTTTCAACTTGTTATGCTTGTTTGCAAACTATGCATTCATTCATATAATGCTGCACATTTGTTTGTAACGGAGTTCTTTTTAATTGCAGGTTTACTGAGATTCCTAGCTTTTTAACATTTATCCCCCCTTTTTTTTTCTGAAGACCTTTTAACACCTGCTGCAAGGATCTTTGCGGGCTGGCTAATTATTCGTTAATGTTGTTATTTGCTCGTTTATGAAGACTAGGCTTTGACAATCACCAGCTGCAATTAAAGCTATATCCGAAGTACCTCAGAATTTTATTGTGAATAGGTTTTTCTCATGCATTCTTACTAATGTTCATTGAAAACATTTTTTTTATCAGTTTTGCAACTCTTTAGAAAGAGTTTATTTTTTTTTTATTTTTTTTTTCTATTTGTAGAAAGAGTTACAATGACAACACATTTGATATATATATCAATTACTATGGTCTTTGGCTACCGTGTAATTTAGCTATTTCATTGAAAAAGAATTTGACTTCTTAGGATGCAATAGAAGTTATTGAGCATAAAATAAAGTCAGACATTTTAGAAAATATGTCTACAACAACCAATATACTATCATAGTAATGATAGCATCTAGCAGTGGTAGGAAATGCTAACAGAAAGTTGATTGATTGGTCAGCCTACAGAGTCAAAGGTTCAGAAAGAGAAGTATCCATGCTAATGTTTAATAGTTTTTTCTTAAAGAATGTGGGTTTCGAAAATTCGGCCCCGGCCTCCCCGTTGTTTTTCGGGGGAGTTTTAACAGATTAAGTTTCGGTGTAAATTTTGAAAGGTAGATTGAGTTTGTAGATAAGACACTATCCAGAGATTTCGTCCTTATTTTATGAGGACTTTATGATCTTTGTTCTGGTTTCCTATAGGCGCAAATCCCTATGGCGTACGTGAGATTATATTATTTTTTTATATTTTTTGTTATTTATCATATTAAAATAATACAAAAATCATATTGGAAGTTAACCAACTAAATAACAATAGTGAATAATTAATAAATGTGATTAACTTTTATTATGATTTTTTTATTTATTTTAATATTATAAATGATAAAATATATAAAAATAATAATTTAATCTCACATAGACCCTAATATATAAAATGCCCTCACATTTAACGTCTACCTTCAGATGACCCTGTTAAACCTTTCATATTATTGTCTAGTGTAGCACACATTTGAATCTTCGTTCTGTTTAGACCTCATGGTATTAGAAAGAAGTATAAATTATGTCCTAATCTTCTCCACTTTCCTATGTATAATTGGTTGGAGTTGAGGGAATTCACCATATTTAGGCATTTAATGTTTTTTTTGTCATAATCATTATCATTAGCATCTTAATCTGCAGATAATTTTTCATATTGTGGCTCTGAATTTGTTCATCAAATCTGTTACACTCAGGAAAATGTTTTCTAATACAGTTTTTTTACCCTATTAAAACAATAGACCTGCTATTTGGTTCTTTTGTGAAGCATGATGCAGACTTAACGGTTATTATGATTTTACTCTTTGATTAGCATAGACAAAGTTTTAGTTTTAGGTAAACGTACAAATCATGACCAATTGCCTTGTCAATATTTGATGGTTGGTATTGTATTGAAGTAGACATATATGGTAAATTTCTTTTGCAGGTTTTCTGGTACTCTAGCGGTTATGAGCATTGTTGGCCATGTTATTGGTCTTGGTGATCGTCACCTTGATAACATTCTTATGGATTTCATCACCGGTGAAGTTGTGCATATTGATTATAATGTATGTTTTGACAAAGGGAGGAGATTGAAGATCCCAGAAATTGTCCCTTTTCGTCTTACTCAGACAATTGAGGCTGCACTAGGACTAACAGGAACTGAAGGTATTTTCAGGGCTAATTGTGAAACAGTTATAAGCGTGCTCCGCAAGAACAAAGACATTGTTTTGATGTTATTGGAAGTATTTGTATGGGACCCCTTGGTGGAGTGGACGAGAGAAGATCATGATGAAGCTGTGATTGGTGGTGAAGAAAAGAAAGGCATGGAGCTGGCTGTTAGTCTAAGCCTTTTTGCCTCAAGATTTCAGGAGATTCGTGTACCTTTGCAGGTAAGCCCATTTACCAAGGAGTAGTTGTTTCCTACTGATTTAGGAAGTTTTAAATTGATTTTAACTGGTGTCCTCTGATACATCCACAATTGTTGAAGATAAATAACTTGGCTGTTTTACTTTTACTACAACACCAGTTTTAATGATGTTTGGTATAGTTTGACCTTATGACCAGGACCTAAATTTGCTGATTGCATCTGTCGAAGCTATCGGTGGTTTGTGTTAAACATAGCTTAACCAAATGAACACATGCATGCCACATTTGTATATCTTGAGAAAGGGAGGAACAATAAGCGTCTAATCTACGATTTGCATGCAGAAGAATATCCTCTTATACTTTGCATGCAGAAGAATGTCCTCTTATACTTTTGAATTTCCATTTTATATGATTATTGACGAAACCATCTATGCCCATGTTAGTTCTGCAAGAGATTATTCCTCAACTTTGGTTAAAGAGATAGATTAACAAGCCTAGGATTTTAAGTTATAAATTACTGTAAAACCTTGAGTTGGACTACAATAAATAAAATGGTGCGAAAATTTGGTGATATTTGCGGCATACTTTTATGGCATGTTAAGCATATCTCTCGATGAAAGATCAATGTGGTGAATGGATTTACTACTTATGACGATTAAATCTTTGTAAGCCTAACAGGAGTAACTAAAATTTTTGTTAGGAGCATCATGATCTTCTGGTTTCTACCTTGCCAGCTGCAGAATCTACTCTTAAGGTGTGAATTCCGTTTGTCTCCTACTGCGCTCAACTAGACATTGAATTGTAAAATCCGAGTCACCTATTTTTTTTCTAATTTTTAAAAAATTGCCAGAGATTCTTGGATTTGCTAATTCAATATGAAATTGTGTCTGCGGTCTTCTATCATGCTGATAAAGAGAGATCCAGCCTTCTGCAACATGAGACAACTGGGAAGTCCTTCGCAGCTGAGGCAACTACAATATTAGAGAAATCTAGGACATACTTTGAAGCTCAAGCTCATGAGTTCGCACATGCAAAGTCTTTGGCAACTGAAAAAGCTCTAGAGGCAGCTTCTTGGGTGGAAGAACATGGAAGAGTCCTTGATGCGCTACGAAGTGGTTCATTTCCTAATCCAGAAGCATGCATTAACTTGCGCAGCTTGGAAGATTCTCTGTCTCTGACAACTGCTGTTCTCGTCTCTGGAGTTCCTTTGACTGTTGTTCCTGAGCCCACTCAAGCACAATGCTATGACTTGGACAGGGAAATATCAACTATCATTGCTGAGTTGGATAATGGACTTTCTTGTGGAATTGAGACACTGCAAGAGTATGCCTTTGCTTTGCAAAATGTTCTTCCATTCAGTTATGTTACTACCAGCCCGGTCAACAGTTGGGCTCAAGTTCTGCAGTTCTCAGTGAATAATCTTTCTGCTGAAGTTCTCTCTCTCGCTGTAAGGCAGGCTGCTGATATTATGGCAAAGGCCCAAGGGATTGGTCTTGATTCAATTCAAAAGAGGCATCAAGATCTCTTTGGTAGCTTAGAAAGATATGCCATGGAAATTGATACGCTTAATAAAGAGTGTTCTGAACTGATGAACTCTATTGGTTCTGATACTGAAGCAAAGTCAAAAGAGCGGTTGTTATCTGCTTTTTTGAAGCATTTGCAGTCTGCATGGTATAGTATTAGGGAAGTTGATTTTCCCCTTAATTTTCTAGGAAAGCAGAACCTAGATGGCCCTAGGGATCTTGGAGTGCTGAGGGATATTGATTTGAATAAAGAAAAGGCACTATGTGTTTTGCACATAGTTATCAATGAACTGTACACGGATGTTAAAGAGAATTTGATCTCCATGTCCAAGGTTTCCAGCATAAAAACTAGCTGGAAAACAGATGGTTCTCGAGAGAATGATTTTGATATTGTCTCTCATGAGCTTGAAGAGCAGATTGAGAAGTGTATACTTCTTGCTGGATTTGTGGATGAAGTTAAAGAACTTATTGGTGTAGATTTAGCTAGTTTCTGTGCTAATAATGCTAAGCTTGTATCTGAGCACAATTGGGCCTCTAATTTTCAATCAATTTTGCATTCCATTAAGCATTTAACTGAAAACATTACTGGAACTGTTCTCCCTGAAATAATTCAGTCAGTTGTCTCTTCCAATGCAGAAGTAATGGAAGCTTTTGGATCCCTTTCTCATGTTCGAGGTTCCATTGATACAGCTTTAGAAAAGCTTGTTGAGGTGGTGCTAGATAGAGCATCCTTGTTGGAGCTCGAAAAAAATTATTTCATGAAGGTTGGACTCATCACAGAGCAGCAGCTTTCCCTTGAAGAAGCTGCTGCTGATGGTCGTGATCATTTGTCTTGGGAGGAGACCGAAGAGTTAGCAACGCAAGGTGAGGCATGTCGTGTACAGCTTGACCAACTCCATCAGGCATGGAATGAGAAAGATGTGCGGGTTACTTCTCTAGCAAGGATGGAGACTAATATTAGTAATTCACTAACTTCCTTGGAAGCATACTTCTCATCCTTGATAAGTTCTGAAGAAGATGGGGAATTGCACACAAAAGGAAGCAAGTCCTTCCTCTCTGCACTTGTAAAGCCGTTTGCAGAACTGGAATCTTTTGACCAAATGCTATCATCATATGCTTCTTTTGAGTATTACTCTAGTGGATCTTTGGGTACTCTATCAAATTTATTGTCAAGTTCTCCACTCTTTGATTCAGTATGGAAGTTCTCTTACATACTAAAAAACCATTCATTCTTCATCTGGAAAATAGGTGTTGTAGACTCCATGCTTGACTCTTGCATGCATGAGATATCATCTTCTGTTGATCATAATATCAGGTTTGATCAGCTATGCAATGTTCTAAAAAATAAGCTTGAGATGCATTTGCAAGAACACCTTGGGCAATATCTGAAAGAGAGGGTAGCCCCTGCTTTCTTGGCTCGGTTAGAAAGAGAAAATGAGAATCTCGATCAAAAGACTGAAGAAATAAAGAGCTTCATTTCTGAGAATGCAAATGACTATTCTGAAGCTGTGAGAAGGGTAAGGCTTATGCTTGAAGAATACTGCAATGCACATGAGACTGCAAGGGCTGCAAATTCAGCAGTATTTTCTATGAAAAGACATGTTGATCAACTTACAGAGGCTCTTCACAAGACTACATTGGAAATTATTCAGTTAGAATGGCTGCATGAACAAACCTTGCCAAAATTACTAAAAAAAAAGGTTTTTTTCCAAAATACTTTTAATGATAATAAGCTTTTAAAGACTAGCAGGGGAAAATTGTTGGAGAAGATGCAGTCTTCAATCTCCTCGGTGGCTAGATCTTTAGAGCGTCTACAAGATCTTGAGAGAACTTCTATTTCAGCAGAAGGGCAACTAGAAAGGGCTATGGTATGGGCTTGTGCTGGCTCAAATAGTGTTGGCACCGGTAGTTCATCAACAAAGTGTTCTGGAATTCCTTCTGAATTCCATGATCATCTATTAAGGAGAAGAAAGTTGCTGTGGACTGCTCATGAGCATGCATCCGATGTCCTCAAAATATGCACTTATGTGATCGAGCTTGAAGCATCTAGAGATGGTCTTTTATTGACTCATGGAGATAAATTCTCTGGACAGACTACTGGCGACTCTCGAACATGGCAACAAACTTACTTGACTGCTCTTACAAGATTAGATTCTGCGTATCACTCTTTTGCACGTGAGTTTCTACTCTTCTTGGGTATTCTTCTTCTCTGTTGGTTCAACATGTATCTGGACAGTCAACTGGTTGTCAGTAAATTTGTTTATGAGATTATAAGGTTTCTATCTATCTTAATTAGATGCTGAAAAAGAATGGAAGCTGTCACAGATTAAGATGGAAGCTGCTGCAAAGGGCTTGCTTTCTGCAACTAATGAGCTGTGTATTACATCTGTGAAGGCAAAATCGGCTTCTGGTATACCTTGTGTTTCTTACCTCATGAAGTAAACCACATGAGTGCTGTTTTTTTTCCATTATATATACATATATGCAAACCTAAAAGAATTGACTTCATATAGAAGATTTAAGATGATGGCATAGTTTGCTCATTAATTATTTGGCGTGTAAATGGGTCTAATTATACTGATGGATGAGCACATTTGAGATTTTATTTGCATTTTTTGCAGCTGATTTACAAGACAATCTCTTGGCCCTACGGAATTGTCTTTTTGATGCTAGCCTGGCCTTGTCTTCTTTTATTAGTGTTTCAGAAGGGCACACTGCTTTAACTTCTGAAGGTGGATCCATGCTTGAGGAGGTATTACACTATTTCATACTTCATTAAGCAGTATATCTATATTTTCCCGAAAAATAACTTGTTATGTTGATATAAAATCCAAATTGCTAATTAGAGTCTTTTATGTGCCTTTATTATTGTTTGAATGCTAATTCAACAAAGGTGGATGAGATATTTTGCTAAACTTTTTAATGAAGAGTGTGAAAATAAGATTGACTATAGTGACCTTAGCACCCTAAATGAAAGTAAAGAGATTCTTTTATAGGGTTCTGTTTACAAGTGAGAAAGAACCCAAAAATATTATAAATTTGTGTGGTGTGGCTTTTGTAACTCGGTTGCCTTTTATTATTGGCAACTTGAATCCTTAGATCAATGGAAGGAAATGAATTTTCTCGTTTATACCATCCTCATATTTAACAACAATCCCAACTAGTTAGGATAAGACTAATGATAATGATGATGACCATCCTTATATTTATTAGTATGAGTGCAGAACCATAATCTATTAATTCCACAAATGTCACCCAAATTCATTAGTTTTATCCAAATTTTAGGTTTGTACGAGATAAATTCATTTGAATTTAGATATAAAATGTACTCTTTTTTCAGGGTGAATTGGTCCAAGGGTCCCTCCATTGTTGTAACTAAAGTATGCCATGTCAATGATTCTCCTTTTATTGCTTCAATATATTGGGCCGTGAATGTCTTGTTCTAGGCTTCTAGCCGCTCCCTTGACCTTGTCCATGCATGTGTACACTTCTGAATTATTTTTATTTCATCTCAAATATTTGATGATTTTTTCTGTTTGATTTCATAGTTATTTTTATCTAGTATATGATATATGATATTTCATTTATAAATAAGGCAATTTTCAGATGTGCTAGTAAATTCAGTGGCATGAAAAAAAAACCTTATTTACCACTAACAATGTGGTTGAGTGATATTGCTTTTGATCTCCAAAGTTATGGTTCGTGGTTAATTGATGTAGCATTGAGATAAAGGCTAATGACAAATATCACAAATTAAGGCTTTACATTAAGATTAAGACCGTTCATCATGCACAACTTTTCATGCAAGCCCATGGGTATCCCAATGACGACTGCTCCAAAAAAACTTAGTTCTTCAAGTTCTTTTTCCTAAAGAAGTCCCGCCCTAACGGACCGACAAGTCTTCTCCTAAAAAGGACCCTCTATGCTGTGTGCCCCTACTTGAATTATTCGGTCAATCCTCCTAAAGTTTTAAGAGAATAATTAAAAAAAATTAATTTAAAGGCACCTTGATGGGTAGATCAACCATACCAATCAAGAAAATAGAAGTCTTCATAAATTGATTAATTTCTATGTCACTTTATTTGCCTTATTTGGTTAATCTAAATTTTCTTGTATTTGAAATCTTTAAATTTCATTTTATTTCTCTTATTCTTTAGGAAACATTGTCGTTATTAGGTTCTAAATCCTGGATGAGAAAGGTAGAGTGTTGGTTAGGTAGTCGACAACCAGCGTAAAACTTATTGAATAATCATGATATGAATTATTTTATACATTATGTTAATGCTAATGCTAATGCTAGGGCATTCGCTGAAAGCGACGCGCTGTATGCCATGAATACGACAAGTGTGCAAAGGCCACTGCACCGGCTCCCGGGTGCAATTTTAAATAGGGAAGGGTCCCCATTAATTAATGAAATTTAATTCAAAATTTAAATATAAATGATTATATAATATATATATATATATATATATATATATATTATAAATATATATATATATATATATATATATAATACAAACCTAAGTACAACGCACACCAACTAATACCAAACTCTTAAAACTAAAAAAAACAACAAACACATAGAAAATGCCAAAAACCTAAGCAAACCTAAGTAAGGCTCCTGGAAAACTCAAGCTCCTGGCAAGCTCAGCTCCCTACAAACCCTACAGCTCCAACTCCTTCAATTCTTAGCCACGAACACATGCAAATAAGTATACAAAAGTCAGCGCTGGGTGGTAAACAAAACTAGTACTATAAGCAGAACACTGATACGATAGGTAAAAACAAGCAGCGAAAACAAAATGCTGAAAGTAAAAACTACTGTAAGTAAAACTACTACTGCAGACAAGACTGGTGCTGGAACAAACAAGTAAGCAAAGCTATTATTGCGAGTCAAACGCTACTGCTAAAGGCAAAACTACAAGTTTATAGCACTAGAAACCAAGTGTTAACATAAAAGATGCTACTACTATAAACAAGACACTAATGGTGGTGTCTGGCCAGTGAAGTGTGCAAAACTACATATCTACTACAAAGTGGGATTCATTCATACCTATGTGTCGTTTACCCTAAGCGAAACACTCACAAGTAACTAACAGGTTACATTTGGGTCGAGTAGGACTCCCTCCTCTTTCAGGACAGTCCATTCGCATGACACACTTAGGAGCTGGAGAAGAGCTTATCACTTGAGCATGGTAGACCTCCTTCGGCCACTTCTTCCAAGCAGTCTCCCTTCCTGACGGGGGTGACCTCAAAAGTTTTTCTCTTAGTTGGACAAATCATTATTCATCTCAGCCGAAATCAAGTCTCCCACGTGAGACCTACCAAAATTCAAGCTAAAGACGAACATCTCTCCCATGAGACCTCTCTCAAGAATGGTTCATCATCGAGCTCAAAGATCAATGTCGAATCATCACTCGATCCCTGAACCCCTCTCGCTCTAGTGGGGAAACCCCGGACCAACTTCCCACCTCATGCCGACTTGATCTTCAGTCGCTTATGGGTACTCACTTGCATCATCACCTACAAGATCACCACACCACTGGACACAGCTGGCTGAGCTACATCAAAGACCGATAGTGCAACTACTGTACTCCATACGGGTTCTACTGTAACTCCCCAACTCTATAAATAAGAGGAGTGGGGATAAAAAAGAAATAAAAAAAGGGAGTGGGGATACCAGAAAAACACACAAGAACATACAGAAGGAAGACATATGAAAAGATTGGACTATTCCCTAGAAGAGGACAACCTTGTTCCTTATGTGCCTGTGGTCTCTTCACCACCAACACCTTCGAGCTCATTCCTACATTAACATCTTTTCTCTTCTTTAAGCGAACTTCTCGGTGAAGTTTAGAACCATCCATAGAAGGCTTCTCCTTCAGCCTTATCGCCAACAACGCAGCCGTCTTCGAAGACACCAGGTCTGTGCGGAAAGTGTAACCCGCAACCTTTTTTGCAAAATACATGCACATAATCAGAACGAGATAGAAAACTTATCTCATCAAGACAAGGAAGTCACCGTAAAAAGTTTTATAAACATTATGATATAAGTAAAAAGTCTTATTAACATTATGATAAATGATGTGGTGCTAAACAATCAATGACTCATTCTTCACCCATGCCAACATTTGTCTCTTGTTCAGGAGATAGCTTAGGAAGGACCAACTTCTTCTTCCTCAGTGCCAGTTTAGCAGTCGACACCTTCCAACCAGACAAACTCAAAACGAACTTCTCCTACTAGTCTCGCATGTTGTTTGCCATACCTACAATCTTGCCAAATGCATGGAAGAACTGGACAAAGCGCTCTTGAGATTCCTTCTACGTGAATACATGCCTAAACAAGTTCAACGACCATGACAAGTCGTGTTTCCTCAGCAGAGAAGCAAACAATACAATCACCATTACAGCGTTCGACCAAAGTTGAGCCGGAATTACTCTATCAAAATTCAAATTGTTTTCTAGCTTGACGCATAAGGGAAACTGCAGGCCCAATATCAAATGATCAACAAAAAATGACCAATTCCCCATTCAACATAGAGTTATTCAGCTCATCTTCCTTTGTCAACCATACAAAGTAGTCGACATGAGCAAAGCAGAAAGCATGAAACACATAGTTAGCATACTCCGTAAGGTGAGTACTCGATAATCCTTTCTCACTACAGAATCTACTCGTGCCCTTGCACAAACCAAACATGTTGGCAAAAATGTTTGAAAATAGAAGCAAAAGAGACAAAGCGAAGGTCCCATTCTCAGGTCCTACCTCTCCTATTTATAGTCTGAATCTGGCACACAAAAATCGAAGCCTCTCAAATCAAATTCAATGCAGAAGATCACACCATTCCCTCTCTTCATTACATAATCCGATGAACTTCATCGCACTTGCTCCTATCAATCACCGTGATAATTCTTAGAATCTATTGCACACCTGCCACCTCATCCTATTCGACGAGAAAAAAAATCTTTTTTTTTGCAAGATGCTTCTAGAAGCCAAAAGAATTTGTTCAAAAGGGCAATAACCCTCAACAAATACATAGCTCAAAAGAAAAAAAAATAAATCCATATAATGATTACATCGGAAGCGCTCCATCAAAAGATCTTTTGTGATACTCGGCACTAATCCTCTCATCTTTTCAAGGTACACAACAACGTATTGAGTACCTTGTAGGAACCCCTCATGCTTAGTTTGACTCAATATCGTACACCACTCGACTTCCATCAAGTTTATTTGACTCCACACGGTTGCCAACTGTTCATTTTGTGAGGTTGCACCTCTCTGATCAACGTCGCCTGTAGTAGCAACTCTCTCTGCCAACGTCGGGTGAGTTAGTTGCCGACTCTAAGGCTACCAATCGCCCAACAATTTTTTCGATGAAATTCGCTCTGGGGGAGGGGCAAGGTTGGTGTACAAGCTATATGAAAAGGTGTTCAACAACTGCTCAACGATCTCGCCATCATTCTACTCCTCAACCTCCACTTCGGCAACCACTTCAGTAACATTAAAATGCCACCAACAATCACATCCTCCTCTGGGGAACTCGTCTTCTTCAGAGCGGCTTCACTTACACATTTATGCATGCTCTCGAGCGGAAAAGAATGATTCCTCCCTTCATCTTAAGGCTCCTTCACGTTCATCTGTCATAGTAAGGGCAACCTGAGCGACTATCTCCTTCTTCTCCTCAGCAAAGTCTGATGATGACCGATCATCCTCATTGACAACCATATCCCCAACATTAGCATGCATCCTCTTTGATAGAGGGCCCGCAGAAAGATTTGTTGAGTCCACAGATATTCGCATCTCCTCTCCAATAATAGCTCTACTCGACATGGCCACTTCCACATTTGAGGCCTCCAAACCAAAAAGCAACTCGCTCTCTCTTAAAGGCTACCTTTTTTTAAGCACAAACCTAGAAGAGAGGTAAGATCCATCTCATCAAATTCACACAAGGCTCATGAGTTAGAAGTAAATGCAGGTATCTATTGGGTTCAAAGCCAGTATTATAGAGGAACTTGGTTATGGGACCATTCGGTCTCAAGTGAAGCACTCGTGCCACTATTCAGGGCAGAAAATTCGTATTTACTCACACTTTCCTCTTATTTATGATTCATTTATCCGGCCTTTTCGGCCTTTTATTCCAAGTTTTCGTATCTTCTCCCGAGAAGAAAATATAAAATAGGAAAATATTCTATACATGTTCATGTAGTGTTTTAGAAACAAGAATATTCATTTTCCATGTAGGTTTATTTGGGGAGTATAATTTTATCCTTTGAGAAATGAAGCAATGTGAGCCTTGCGCATTGCTTCCCAAATAAGCCTACAATTTGCTTGGTTTTGTCATTTTATAGTACTACACACTCCCCTCTAGCTCTGAATGAATTTCTAATTCAAATTTTATGGTTTGATTTAATATTTGCCGCAATAACTGGGGCATGAAATTCGCTTTTGCTCACCTATTCTTGTAATCATTGAATTTTTACTTATTGGTTTTCTTTTCTCTCCTAATAGTTTTTTGCTTTTTTGTAGTTCTCTTCAAGCTCTCTTTCCCGTTGGTCTTCCCTTTTCATTAATTCTTGTTGCTGGCACCAGTAGTTACTTTTTCATAAGTTTTTTTCTAGAGAAATACTCCTCTTCACACATTCTCATTCGTAACTCCTTCACCTCTAGGTCTTTACTTAGTCTTTGATTAACACTTGCATTCTTGATTTTCAAGTATTCTTTAGTCGCTTCACTCTTTATTTCTTATATTTTTCTTTTTTCCTTTGGAAAGCTATAAATTACCATTGAGTATATTATTATATTTGCTAGAAGTGATCACTTGATGTGGTTTAAATTTGACTAATTAAATGACTATTATATGCACACACAATATATATGTCCTGAGCGCTCTAGTTAGTTAAAACATCACTGTGCTTTCTATATTGAAGCAAAAACATGAATGCTTTCACTTCATATTGTGTTTAGTAATTTGAAAACATTGATTCATGAACTGTGATGAGAATGGGCCTGGATGTAGGATTTAGATGATAGTATTGTCAGGTGAAAATTTACTATTTAAAAATTAAAAGAGAAATTCTCTTCAATTAATTTGTTCACGGCATATTTTTCAGTAATGATTGTTTCTTATTCTTGCTTACGGCCGTTACTAATAGTGTTTGAATGTTTAGTTTTATTTTTTTGTGTTCTTAATGATCCCTGCCGACTACGGACAGGTTTTGGTGGTAACTGAGGATTTACATGATATCTATAGCTTAGCAAAAAAGGCTTCTGCTGCACATAGTGCTCTTATGACAGATCTTGCCAAGGTTACATCAGTTCGCATGAGTTAATTTGACAACATCTCAATTCTCAATATATTTCTTCTCTTTGATACTGCATATCTTCTTAACTAATACTTATATTCTCTGTAGGCAAACATGATCCTTCTGCCGCTTGGAGCTTCGTTGTCTTCTGACGTGGCCACGATGAAAGATGCGATACCCAAGGAGAAGGAAAGCAGCATAGATGTTCTTTCCATTCATGGACAAGCACTGTATCAATCCTACTGCATCAGACTTCAGGAGGCCTGCCAATCTTTAGCATCCTTGGTACCTTCCATAACATACTCTGTGGAAGAACTGTATTCCATGCTGACCAAGCTTGCACGGGATGCCAGCACTCATGCAGGCAATCTCCATAAGGTATCATCCTCATTGCATTTACCATATGTTTTGTTATGCATGTTATTATTATTTTTTATATCAAACTCTGCACCTGTTGGGTTTATGACACTGGATGGAAACTCTTTTGATTCTCCCTAAACTAATACATAAAAAATAATCAAATTCTAAGTGCGTATATAGCGTGATGAAAAAAGTGTGATTTTACAAGAATGAGTGTTGAAAGTTTAAGCACAGTAGCCTAGATGCATTGGGCAACACTAGCATGTTAGTGTGGAACAATAACAATCAGCAAGAGAAACTTAACTAAGAATAGGAAAGTAAATTTAAGTTAACAGAAAAGAAATGATGATTGCCAAATCAATATTTTTGTGGTTTGACATCAATTGCCTATGTTCATTTCCTAGGTAGCTATCTATTTTGAAATCTATTAACTCCCTCTTTTGCACCGTGCTGGCAGAGGATCTTTATACACCAACCCACTGTCTTTACTAGGTGAGTAGAACCACTCCCTCTAATTCAATTCTAGGAGATTCTACTCATTCTATGTTAAAGGCACCACATCAAATGATCCTTAGGGCTTGCTTATAAGGCTATGGAAATACAAATACAACAACACCAACAAAAAGCCTTTATCCCACTATGTGGGATCGGCTACATAAATAATTTTTCTCCATTGTGTCATGTTAAGAGTCATTCTCATTTAAATCTAATAAAGAAATATCATTTATAATATTTTCTAACCAAGTCTTTAGGTTTACCTCTACCTTTCTTAACATAAGCCAAATCTAATAAATCTATTCTCCTAACTTGACCATTGGATGGCCATTATTTTATGTGACCAAACCTTCTAAGGGACTCTCTCTAATATTGTCATCCACTAGAGCTACTCCAACCTTGTCACTTATATGCTTGTTTCGTATCCTGTCTTTAAGAGTAAAGACACTCATCCACCTGAGCATCCTCATCTCTATGACACTTAACTTAATATTATGCTTCTCTTTTAATAGCCAATATTCTGCACCATAAAGCATTGCAGGTCTCATAACCATTATTGCGTCTTGGAGTATTCGTGGCGGTAGAGAGATATAAAGTTTAACATCTTAGCATTGTACGAAGATCCAGCACACAAACAGATAAGAGAAAGGGTGTAGCGTTCATAAGAGACACCAGAGTTTTTACATGGAAACCCCTAAAAAATGGGGAAAAACCACGGGGCTTGGCTCAGTTTGAATGGTTCCACTAGTATTTATTGACGATTACAAATGAGGCCCTTCTTAGATGGAAGGCCTTGGCTTGATGTCATAAATGTACATAATATAGGGCACATTACATGGTCGGATTTACAATAATCAATATAGACATGTTTGTTTGGTCGGTATGACCATAGTTGATAGCATTAACGTCGGAAAGACTATAGCAGGCAGGAGACCGGGGTCAGAAAGACCATTGTCCGGCAATGTAGGTCGGAAGGACCGTAGTATGCAGGAGACCGAGGTCAGAAAGACCGTTGTCTAGCGATGTAATTCAGAATGACCGTAGTAGGAGATGGAGGTTGGAAGGGCCATAGTCGGTAGGAGACAGGGGTTGTAGTAGGGCGGTACTCTGGTAGAACTCTGGGCCTCAAGTGGTGGTCCGGCAAAAGTCTGAGCCTCAGGTGGTGGTTCGGCGGAAGTCCAGCAGAACTCCGGGCATCAGGTGGTGGTTCAGCGGAAGTTCGGGACTCAGGTGGTGGTCCGGCAAAAGTCTGGGCATAAGGTGGTGGTTCAGCAGAAGTCCGGGCCTCAGGTGTTGGTCCGGCAAAAGTCCGAGCCTCAAGTGGTGGTCCAGCAGAACTCCGGGCCTAAGGTGTTGGTCCGGCAGAACTCCGGCAGTGGTCGAGGAGGAGCGAGGAGGCAAGAACGATCTTCGATATCTCTCTTGCTCTATTGCTTAGAGCTCCCTTTTCAAGAGGGAGGAGGGGTCTATGTATACATTCATAGAGTGACATGGCCCGTAAATAGGTGGGAGATCAAGAGCATATGGGGAGTGGCTTGGATGGACGGCCGATGTTGAATCCCTTGATCGTGGACCGTTTGATTGACATTTGAATGTCATAATTCAGTGATCTTGGGCTCATTGGATTCGTCTCGTCGAGCCGCTCGATTCGACTATAAGCACGTCATGTTTGAAAACCATTTGGTAATCCAATTTGTGGTTCGAACCCTTCAACAACGCTTCGTACCCTTGATTTGCACCCATTTGGGCTCGGAGTGAGTCAAATTTGGTGTCGTTGGGTTCGTATTTCTGAGATGTTCAGTTCGACTGTAAGTTTGCTGAAATCGGAGTTCGGACGGTCCCAATTTTAATTTTGGAAGTTTCCAACTTGATTTTGCTTCAAGATTCGTGCTCGATCAAGATAAATTTATGATGATATATCAACCATCTTTTAGAATTTTTCCTTAAGTTTGAGGGTGACCTTTCTAACACACAACAAGCCTGATGCATTCCCCACTTCAACCATCCAATTGAATTCTATTGATAATATTCCCATCTATTTCACAATTATTCTGAGCAATAGATCCAAGATATCTAAAACGACTCTTATTAATAACTTGATCGCTCAAAGTCACAATCTCCCTACTAGATCTATTACTAAAATTATACTTCATATATTTGGTTTTAGATCTACTCAAACAAAAACCTTTAGACTCTAAAGTTAACTTCCATAATTTAAGTTCACCTTCAACTCTCTCTCTAGTCTTATCAACACGAAGAATATTATCAGCAAAAAGCATAGATCAGGGTACAACCTCTTGCAAAGTCTAGTGAGAACATCCACGACTAAAGAAAAAAGATATGGGCTTAAGGCTGATCCTTGATGTAATCCAACTGAAATAGGAAAATACTTGGTCAATACCACCTTGTGTTTGAATACAAGTAATAGATCATCCTCCTTATTCTCTCTATACTTCTCCATCAAATATCTCAATAAATGTATAGCTATGGAAATACAAATGAAAATATTTAATCCTTTCAAGAATTGCAATGAAGAATAATGAAGAACTCTAGAATTGATGTGTCACATCCCATTTTGGCCCCCATGCTAAGGTCAATCTGGAGTATAACAAAAAAGGAAAAATCTAAACAAGCCTTTCTTACTAACACCTATTCTAAGCTACTTCTATCATGATTAGATGAGTAAGAAGTAATCTTTTTAAACTCTCTTAACATATCAAGTTTTATACATAACAATAGAAAGCATATAATATATCTAAATTAAACATCAAATATACTCGAAAGATATATAGAATTTTACTAAAAAATTTTAAATTTATTTACATACCAAAAAGTTTGTACAGTTATTACTCAAACCTCTTTTCAGATCTCTTTATACACCAAACACATATGTATACAAAAAAGAATAGTCACCTCTTTCCACCTAGTGCCCTACTGACTCATTCCCCTTTCCTACAATACAATCACTGTTAATGAGCTAGGGTTTAATGAAATACTCAAGTAATGTATAAGAAATAATAATAATATTTTGACAATTAATTTAGAACACATTGGAATTGCATACTTATCCCACTAACTTTTCACTACACATTCACATCCAATCTCATATGTTGGATTCAAATCAACTCTTGCATGTGTATATCGGTGGATTTCTTTATTAGGAATATAAAAATAAACTTTTACTTTGTTGCTTAGGGGTAGAATACATTATACGGTATTACATGAGGAGAGAAAGAGATGAAGTTTTGATCAAGGAGAGCTCTAAATGAACAAGAAAAACCCTCTTCAATATGTAACAATAATCTCACTTTCTTTCATTTTGAGTTGCAATTGGTCCTATGTTTGTAAGCAAATTGAGTGGCAAATGTGGACAAAATTCCTTACATGCATAAAAAAATTCTCCATATAACTCTTTTCAAGGTGTAACAGTTAATCTCTCTTTCCTAAACTTACCTATAAAATAGATTCTCTACCAAGGCAAGCATCTCAAATACTCATAAAAGAAAACGTCATTGAGTCTGGGTTGTTCATATCTAGCAAACATATTCTTATCTTCATAAATATAGCAATTTGAAAGAATTCGCTAATGGTTGCAATGGAATTCGTCTGATAAGGATATATTTAATGATCCAACAATCATTCTCTCTTCGCCTTACCAATACATGCTGGAATGTGTATAACAAATTATATATATAATATATGCTAATTGAAGAACGTTGGTAAAGCCAAGCCCACGATGTCCAGCACGTCCATGTCGTGACCAAGATAACCACTCAAATAAGTCGTATAAAACAATTCAGAAATGAAAATTTCAGTTTTTCACGCTATCTTTTCAAGAGGAAGTAGAGTTTTACCTGGCTTGAACTCTCTAGTTTTCTGCTCGGCAATCATGCGCCTACGGTCTCGATTTGACTGACCGCCGCTCACTCGGCCTCGTCAAACCCACCTGCACCGAGTCCGGCTTAACATGAGCGAAATAAGAGCGGCCCGCTATCTACGTCCGACCTCCTCACGTTAGCAAACGAAGCCCTCATCGCCGACTTCCTCCTATATGCGAACGAAGCCGAAGCCCTCACCTTCCTCCCTTCACGCAACGCCAACAAGCTTCCGCACTAAAGGCTCAGTCCGCCTCCGCCTCCTTTGTGCGAACAAAGCCCGATCTCCTCTGCTTCAGCCCTTTGCGTGAAAAGGGTAGACGTGTCTCACCCACTTCGTTCAGCAAACCTAAGTCATTTTTCCTCTTTCTGCTGAACTATTTGTTTGATCTCCTGTGAATGAACGGACTACTTCTTGATTTCAAATAGCAAGCGGGGAGGAAGATTATAAGGAGATCATGCAAGCTATTTAAGTTATTATATTGTATTATAATGACATAAACTCTTATGTTAATATTAAAAAAAAAAAGGAGGGAGAGGGGAGAAAAGAAGAATATATACTCGCAAATATTAGCAAAATCAGATGCTCGCAATCGCCAATCAGAGTCTACAATCATCGATCAAAGACGGCGAAGACAATTCCGGGACCCAACAACGCCCCAAAGCCCTCGGCCGTCGATTATCTCTCCGGCTGGGCGGATTAAAAGGGCGAGTGCCCTCCCCTCGCGGGAAGGGGACATCAGGAGGTTGCCGAAATTTACTCAAAAGTTCTGGACTTAAATGGATTTTGAAAAAAAAAAAGATTAAACAACGCTTAATTCAATAATTTAATTTAAAATTGATAAAAAAAAATAATCAAACAACTAAATCAAATCAATTTAAAATAAAGTTAATAATTAATTGACTAATTACCCTTTTCATTATGATACTAACTGACCTAAACAAACAAATAATTTAAAACGTTAATGTAATAACTAATTTCAAGTTTAAAACTAAATCTTTTGGTTAATTAAACAAAGAATCTCTAATTAAATTCAAATAATTAAAGCAACTAATTAACTAAAACTAAATATTTAAGTTGACTATACTAAATTGAATAATGGAACAGTAACTTATTTCTTACAATTTAAATAATTTGAGCACATATATTGAAATCAACTAAAAATAAAATTGGACTCTAATCTAATTTAACTAATTAATCAAAATAGAATTTATGTAAATAATTAACTAATTTTAAAATAAAATTAGAATTCAATTTAAAATTTAATCAGAAACTTTAAATTAATTAAAATCAAATTTTAGTTCAATTAAATTTCAATTTAAAATTAACTAATTAAATCAACGGAGCAAAAAAATTGAATTTTACATATATATATATAATTTAAAAATACACTTGGACGAAACATTTAATTGAGCAACTCTCTAACAACTCTCCAACTAAGCAATTTTCTAACAATTCTCTGAGCAAGAACAAGGAGCTCTCCAAACAACTCAATAAAGAACTCCGAAGCTCTCAAAACAAACTCAAACATTCTTAGACTCTCAACAATGACTCCTGCAGTTACCTGAGAGCTCTCTAATCTACTAGATACGAGCACTTGCATGCAAATAGACAAAAGTTAGCGCATCAATAAATAAGATTAAATTAATGCTGAAAAAAGCAAATCTAACTACTGCAAACAAAATAAAGTACTGAAAGCGGGTAGAAACAAACAAATAACAGTGATAAAGTAGAGTAACAAATTGTTGTAGTAGGAAAAAGCTACGAGCACGAAACAACAAGTATACTACTGAAAGCTAGAATAGAAAACAATTGCTTGCAAGTAAGTGTCAAAGCCATAGTTTAGTGTCAAACTAGCAAACGACTACAAACCCATAGGCTACTTCTAAGCCAAGCAGTAAGACCCGTGTGTTAGGAAACTTATAAATGAATGACCCTATATCCAAAATGATGTGAAACTAAATGCGATAACAAGAATTGCAATTAAGAGATTAATAAAAGTGATAACTTTGCGTACTACCAATAAACTCTTGTTTACTCAAATGGAAGTTTAAGAAGATAACATGAGAGATTAAGCAATAGCAATATGTTACACTTTGAGATTATTAGAACTTACAAAATAACAATCAAAGATTAATAAGTAATGCAAATAGCAAATATATTAAAGCCTCAAATTTAAAATCTAGATCCTTCACCTAGAGATCCTTAACTCAACTCTTGAAAGTGGAGGCTAGCGGAAGAGGATTGCAAGCACACTTAGATACGCCACTATCACACAAGTGATGCCGAGAGGACTAGTTGCCGGGGAAGCTGGAGTTGGGGAAGCGGGTGGGCGTCCGATAAGAGTCCACTGAGTTCTTGGTTGTTGAAGCTCGATAGTTCCGACAAGGCAATAAACTATGTGATTGACGTAACGTTCCACGGTGACGTCGTACTTCCAATTCGGCTCGTAGAAGGGGGAGAGGAAGATGTCGATCTCCCCTTGTTCATTGTATGCGAAGCCGTGATCAACTTCCGGATCCGCCATGCATCCTTGTCAGGAGAGGAAGGAGCACCGATGGAAACAAAGGGAAGAGGAGGGCTTGGTCGTGAGCTATAGGGAGAGGGAGGAGAAGGGCCGTGAGAGTGGACGGGTGTGGGCTCGGGTGAGGAAGGCTAGGAACGTTTGGAAGAGGTGGAGGGAGGGAATAAGCCTGAATATAATTTCAGCTTTCCAAATAAGAGAAGGTTAATTTCAAATTCAGAATTTGAAATATGAAATTAGGCTAGGATGGAGGGGGAGTTAAAGGTGTATTAATGGGAGAGAGAGAGAGAGAGAGAGAGAGAGAGAGAGAGAGAGAGAGCTGGCGGGCTGGTGGCCGGCCGTGGGGGCTAGGTGAGCCGCTGGTGGCTGGATCGGCCAGGAAGGGCCGGCGGTGGAATTCTGGGGTCAGTGGAGGAAGTTGGGTGGAAGGGAAATTTCGGTTAGGTAGAGAAGGGAAAGATAGGTTTAGAAGATCGGGAAAATCTGGAGCTACAAATCTCAAGCACCACCTCCAATAGAACTCACAAAGAGATCTACAAGCACCACCTCCTGAAGAACTTACAAAGAGATCTTGGAAAGTTTCACGAAATCACAAAAAGATCAATAATAGAAAATTTCATTCATCAACATTAGCTTATACATTGCATGAGGCCTCCTTTAAATAGGCCAAGATAAAAATAAAACTAAAATGACACAAATGCCCTCAGAGCTACATAAGTGACTCAATGCATACAGGGGAAAACTAGGAAAATAGAAATACAAGCATAAATAAAATACAAGTAAATCAAAAATAAAGGATCTAGATCGTAGTCGTCGATATGCGTCTCCGGCGATGGTACGTGTCGAAATCTGATGTCCTCATCATTCTCCCCAGGTGGGAGAAAGCTCGACCCCATCGAGTGAGTATCTCTAGAAGTCTCGTACCACTCTAGTAGGTCAGGGTCCAATCACTGCAGCTCATCCCGATCGATCCACACGTTCTCCATCTCCGTCTTTCCTGCCCATTGAACCAGATACCTTCGGCGACCACCGTCTTTAGTGGAAATGATTTCATCGCTAAGTATTGCCTCAATCCTCTCCGCAGTAGGTAAAGTGGAAATGTTTGGGAGTGGGGGTAGGCTGGGGATCTCACCAGGTAGGGTCACATAAGGCTCATTATGTAATAGATTGGTGGGGTTAAACTCTGGACACTCATAGGCTATAAGATCTTCAATGTTAAATGTGGGGCTAAAGTTAAAACCTTCAAGAAGGTCTAGAACATAAGCATTATTGTTTATCTTGGAAGTTATTTTGAAAGGTCCGGCGCTTCCCGCATGTAACTTTTTAACGGTCCCTTGCGGGAATCACTCCGGATGAATCCGAACCATCACAGAATCTCCCACTTCAAATTCTTTAAATCTTTTCTTGAGGTCCGCATTGAGTTTATAGTTAGCATTGCTCAGTTCAATTCTTTTATTAATGTCTTTGTGCAATTCTTGTAAATGCGATTCAAATGCGGATGCAGACTCATATATTCTAAACTTAGGACCCATGGGGATTAGATCTATAGGTTGCTTAGGTTGGTATCCGTACATAATTTCAGTCAGACTCAGGCCCGTGGTTCGGTTGACAGAATTGTTATAGGCAAATTCAGCGATGGGTAACTTAGAATCCCAGTCTCTAAGATTTTCACCTACCAAAGTCTTTAAGAGGTTTCCTAAGCTTCTGTTAACAACCTCGGTTTGCCCATCGGTATGGGGGTGGAAGGCCGTGAAAAACTGTAGTTTTGTACCCATCCTGTGCCACAGTGTTTTCCAAAAATAACTCGTAAACTTAACATCTCTATCGGAAATGATGATTTTAGGTAGACCATGAAGTCTAACTATCTCATCAAAGTAAAGCTTAGCGACCCAGGAGGCATCAAAAGTTTTAGAATATGGGAGGAAATGGGTCATTTTCGAGAACCGATCAACTACCACACAGACAGAATCGTGCGTCCTAACGATCTTGGGTAATCCCAGTACGAAATCCATACTTACATCTTGCCAAGGGCAATTGGGCATGGGGAGTGGAGTGTAGAGTCCCATGTTTTGCTTGCGTTGTTTGGCAAGCTGGCAGGTGTGACATCTCCTTAAAAGTTTGCTAACGTCACGCTTAAGACTGGACCAATAGAATCGATTTTCTAGCACGGCAATAGTCTTTGATTGCCCGAAGTGGCCAGCTAAACCACCAGTATGTAATTCCCATACAAGGTATTCGTGAAGAGACGTTTGGGGAATACAGAGCTTTTGGGCTTCAAATAGGTATCCATCTTCCACTAAGAAATCATTGATAGTACGCTCATGTCCAGTGGTCAAAAGAGAATAGGTCTCACTAAAATTAGGGCAGTCCTTATAGTCTTCTTTAAGACGCTCGAATCCAATCACTTCAGTTCTCATTTCACGAGTCATCATCATCCGACGGCTAAGGGCATCAGCCGCTTTGTTTTCAGCCCCGGCTTTGTTTCGGATGGTGTAGGTGTACTCTTGGAAGAATTCGACCTAATGACCATGACGTGCATTGAGTTTGTTTTACGAATTTATGTAACGCATGGCTTTGTGGTCGAAAAAGATGAGAAACTCTTGAGGCAATAAATAGTGTCTCCAATACCTAAGGGATTGAATGATGGCATAGAACTCCTTATCATAGGTAGAGTATCGCTGTCGGATGTCATTTAATTTTTCGCTGAAATAGGCAACGGGTTGTCCTTCTTGCGATAAAACTCCTCCTATAGACCTATACCTAAGCTTGATGCGTCACATGTTACTTCAAAAACTTTGGAAAAATTAGGAAGACGCATAACTGGGGCTTCTATCATTTTTCTTTTAATTTCCTTGAATGCTTTGTTGGCAGTTGAAGTCCAATGGAATTCTCCTTTCTTTAAAAAATCAGTTATGGGTGTCACAATTGTGCTAAAATTTCTAATAAACCTCCGATAGAAGGTGGCCAATCTAGGAAAGCTCCGAACATCTCTAATATTTTTAGGCTCAGGCCACTCGTTAATCGCTCGAACTTTTTTAGGGTAAGCGGAAATCCCTTGGGAGGATATGATAAATCCAAGAAAAGTGACACGGTTTGTGAGGAACATACACTTCTTTTGGTTGGCATACAATTGTTCTTTCCTCAAAACCTCACAGACTTGTTTCAGGTGAAGATCCACCGAGCTACTGTAGATTAGGATGTCATCAAAATATATCACAACGAATTTTCCTAAGAACGGTCGCAAAACTTGAGTCATAACTCTCATGAACGTGCTAGGAGCATTACTAAGGCCAAACGGCATAACTATTGTCCCTGCAATACCACTCATGTGAAGTCAAGGTTGGATCATACTTCTGTGCAATGTCACTAACTTTCCCTAGCCTGGTCCCTCCTTTATAGTATTGAGCTGCATCCGCACTTTATGCCATGCAGCATCTGCTCGTCACACCTCCTGTTGTTTTATTGCACCTGTGCTTTTGCCCACTTGTACTCTCATTTGTAGGCCAATCGCACATGGAATGCTCTTCTGCATTGCATATAGTACTATGAACCGCATGCTTTACATAAATAGAAACTGTTGCAGCCTAGGGAGGCGCTACAGCTCCTCTTTGTTTCAAATTTGCACTTCAAAGTGCACTTTTGACAGCCTTGATTTTAAGCTGGTTCTGTTTCGTCTGTATGCAGCCTTTAACATAGGATACTATAGGAAGCAACATTCATGTTTAATTTTGATGGTTTTGTGATGATTACAATGAATAAAACTAATATTTTTAGTCTTAATTTTAATGTATTGCAATCTCACCCGATTTTTGAGTTTTTGTCTGTTTCACATTAGTATGTCTGCTCAACCTATCCATTTTAGCACTGCATTGAGTGAAAGGTTAACTAGTAAATCTCCTATCTTCACAGGCATTGGAAGGTCTTGGGGAAAGTCAAGTGGTGAGATCTCAGGAACTTTTCATGTCAAGGCCAGATTATTCAGATGGCACGTATCTAAATGACAAAGTTATCTTTGGGAATGATGATGACATTCTCCTTGACGACAACATCCCACTCCATGAATTTCCTTCAGATGATCAAGGATGGATTTCTCCGCCAGACTGCTCATATACAAGCAGCATTACCTCAAATGATGCTGATGATAACTTCTATCATCTGGAAAAAACATCTTATGCTACTAATTCTGGTGAGAGCAATAATAGCAGGAAAGAGAGTGTATTTGATGAAAAACAAGTGTCAGGAAGAACTAATATTGAGGTTAATGATAGTAGTTCTGCTGCCTTAGTACACTGTAATCAAAGGATAAGATCTGTTGTGGGCAGTGCTTGTCATGCCTCAAACATGGGAGAGGGAACGTCTGATGGTACAAAGCCTCGAGGTAGCAATGAGGAGCAATACCTTTTATCCCCATTAAAGGGACATGAAGAAAATCAGGACGATCGTATATGTTCTAATCCTTTAGGATGGAGCAAAAGAGGTAAGATATCAAAGCCTTGTAATTAATATTTGCCACCGTTTTTTTAATCATAATTGCATTTGCCTCAGATGGTTAATTTTGGGATTAGGAATGTTAGAAATATTTTGTGATCACCTACATAAATACATAAAATTACATTTGTTATCTGTTGCAATAAGACATTATATTGTAGTACAACAACAACATACTACTATGTGGGGTCGGCTACATGAATCATTTTCTCCATTGTGCCATGTTAAAGTTAAATTCTCATTTAAATCTAATAAAGAAACGTCATTTCTATTATTTTCTAACCATGTCTTTTTAGGTCTACCTCTATCTTTCTTAGCATAAGTCAAGTCTAATATATATACTTTCCTAATTGGGTCAATAAAACATTATATTGTAAGCACAAATAATTAGATATGTGATTTTCAATACAACCATGGCATTATTATTATTAAAAATACAATAATAAAATAAAGTTTTAGTTTAGAAATGGTTTTGGAGGTAGGCATGTCATAGAACACCTACATAAATAGATTATGCAAGCTTGGGTTAGCACGATGTATAGCAGTAACACAATAATGAATGGCAAAGTGAGATACATGAGGATGCCCAAAAATTGTAGGGATAAGGATATTCAAGGTGTTGATGATGAAAATGATAGGATAAACAGTAGTTTGATTGTTGAAATCACTTCTAATGACATATGGAGAGCAATAATCATTGGAGAAAAATATCAAAATGGTCTTTTGAATCTTTATAAAGGATCAAAATAGTCCAACTATATTAAAGCATAATTTTGATCCCTTAACTCCTTAAAGAGAAATCAAAATAGTCCCACCATAGTACTATTTTGATCACTTTTTAAAGACTTGAGGGATTAAAATGATCATTTAATATAGTTGGGATCATTTTGGTCCTTCATAAAAAATCAAGGGATCATTTTGATCATTTTCTCATAATCATTGTTAGTTTTTTTAAATGTTATAGCTTTCTTGTCCGTATTGGTTTTGCATCAATACAGGAGTATTTGGGCGTGAAATCTAATATGAGCGAGAGGTTTAATTGTTCTGGTTTTGACGTCCCTGATGCTAATGGTGTCTTTTGGCAGGTAAAAATGCTTACGCTATGTCAGTCTTGAGGCAAGTTGAGCTGAAAATAGAGGGAAGAGATATTGATGATGGACGGTATGCAAGCGATTGTTCATCTTTTACTTCAAGTTATAATTGATCTTCAACTTCTTTCAATTGAAGTGATCACGAATTTGTTTTGCAGGGTAATGCTGGCATCCCAGCAGGTGGATCATCTTATCAGGGAGGCTACAAGCATAGACAATTTGTGCAATATGTATGAAGGGTGGACGCCTTGGATATGATGAATATTTTATAGATCTGAGGTGACTATATTTTCAGATCATATCCGATCCATTGTGGAAATTCAAGGCATTCTCTGATTGACAAGTTATCTCTTGATGCTTCTAATAATCATTTCAATGATCCTACATAATTTTTTTTGTTGGGACTTCTACATAAATTGACCTCTGCTTTAAAAAGGTTTGGTTGTTTTTTTACTTTGATGCATCTATGTCATGCTTTTTTTTTTTGTTGAGCAGTCTATCAATCACTACAGGCGCAACAATTCTACCCCTTCCCCCCCCCCCCCCCCCACTCCCCCCCCCCCAAAAAAAAAATTGCTTTAATTAAGGGGTGATTTTTTCGAATTTTAAGACCCATCTCATTTTGCCTTTTGCTCTGGCAAATTTCTTCTGTTAGTGTTTATTGTGATCCAACTTAATTCTTTTTTTTATTTTTTGTTTAGTTCTATATATGTGTACTTTCCTTAGGCATTTCTTATATTGCTTTGTATAGCCTTTTGTTTAGTGCATTCCTTTGTGTCTATATATAGACATAATGGTTGTAATATTTGCTAACACAAGCCAAGTAAAAAAAAATTCTTTTGGTCTGATTTGCACTCTCCCATTCTTCCCTCTATATCTCTTTCATTCAAGAACTCCAAGAATCTCAACAAATTGGTATCAGAGCCTGATGGAGGCGATCTCGAGGTGGAGGAAGGTTATTATTCAAGAAAGGAAGAAGAGGAGGCGATCGGAAGTGGATCGCACGGACAGTGTTGCACGAGGAGATCGTTTACCCAAGCTGTGTCCGCACATGGAGAAGAGTCTGAAGAGGATCGCATAGAGGCGAATCACGGACGCAAGCTTGGGGGATTAGGCTGACAGAGTGCCTAGGTAAGACACACGGGTCACGGGAGCACGCAGAAGGGAACTTTTATTTCGTTCGGTGTAAGGATGCAGAGGAGCGTTCGGTTTTAGGCAAAAATGCTCCTATACCGAGGTGTACCGAGTTTTTTCAAAAAACTCGGTACACCTCGGTATAGACACGTTTTTGCCTAAAAACGAACGCTCCTCTACATTCGGTCGGAGGATGTAATAATTGTTCCGCAGAAGGGCCGCATGCGAAGCTGGTATGAGTCGCCTAAGGCAAAGAAAAGCGCGCGTGAGCGGGAATGCGTGGGACGAATGCGCAGGGAATGGGGCGGATTGCGGGGTGAGGTCGTAGTCGGGGTGGCATGGGAGCTGGGCCGGGAGGCGCGCTCGGTGAGAAGCGGAGCAGGGGGAGTACAGGCTTCTCATGCGAGCAGGGAGTTCGGGCAGGTGCGGGTAAACGCATGCAGGGTACGGAATCAGATCGCGGGTTAACAGTAGGCATTTTATACCTAAATCGAGCCAGCCCAGTCCAGGAAGGACCGAGCGAGTGGCTGGCCGATCTCCCTCCGCCCCTTCACGTGAGGACTCACCCCTTTCGCATGCGAGCGACCCAAGCGGCTGCTTGGCTCCCATCCACAGTTCTCTCTCTCCAATCGCGCAAATCACATGATTTCTCCGTTGTTTTGAAATCTTCCGCCCCTACCAACCTCCCTCTCTCCAATTAAACCCAATAGGCAACCTAAGGCATCATTCTTACTCCTATTTTGTCCCTTGCAACAGTCGCCGAGCTTTCTTCTTCGTTTCTCTCTCCACAACGGTCATCACAGTTAGCCTCCCCTCTTTTCTCTCTTCCTCGAGGTATTTTCCTGAATCATCGTTATTGTTAGAGAAGGATTTCCTTCTTATTTTTCCCTCTCTCTTTAATAAAGTTTGAGTCTTTCTCCTCCATCTTTCCCCATCGATCAAACTAGAGTAAGGATTTATTATTATCATTTTTTTATTATTGTCATTGTTTTGATGTTTAGTTGGAGTAGTGCGTGGTTAATATTGATTGGGATATTCTTCATTATGCCTCGATGAACATGCTTAATATTAGTTTTGGTTTTGTTATTTGTAGGATTGTCGCTTGGTGGAGTCGAGTGACTGTTTTCGAGGTTGGAGTTTATGGAGACCACTATAAGTATATGTTATTTATTTTTGGTGTAAATGCATGGGCGGAGGGAGGGGGGCACGTGCCCTCCCTAAAAAAATTACTTAGACCAATGACATAAGTCCGCATATAGAACTTAAGCACCCCTTGTCAACTTTCATTTTATTTATTACAGGCTTTTTCCATTACAAGTCTTCAATCCACCTACTCGGACCATGCAATGCTTCAGCTATAGAGACAGAAAGACTAATGTGCTAAAATATTGAAAGAGAGAGGGAGGAATGACTTTCAATTATGGACGGAATGATGAAAAGAGATTTTGGTCAACATGAAAAATTATTGTTTTAGTAGCTAAAGCTAAAACTGAAAGCCTAAAGGGGTTTAAAGATGATTGTTTTGGTGGCTTAACATAGCAACAAGTTCGCCAATGAGGAAATATGCTCTAATTTTTGTGATTCTTCCTTTTAAAATTATTTATTAATCCAAAGAAGCCACCAACATCTTTTTTTGGACACATAAAAAGCATTAATAGTTTGTTTTCCCCTTTGCTTCTCTCTCACGACTTACGACCTCGAGCACGACTTTCATTTTTTTTCATTCCTCTCTTGATCCCAAACGCAGACCGCCCGTGGTAGATGTTTATGTCTTATAAGCTCTAAGGGCCATGTTATTTGCATTCTCATCCTGGATTCGGTAATGAGACGACAAACATAACTATTTTAATGTATTCTAACCTTCTAAATGAGACAGCTAATATAACTATCGAATACATTTTTTGGCTCCGCCGTTGTGTAAATGTACCCTTCTGGCTCCGCCACTGTGTAAATGTACCCTCTTTGTTAGGGGTGTAATCCATGATATTTGTATTAGGTTTTCTTATAATTAATTAGGTTGTTAGTTTTATTTCCAATATTTATGAGTATTGTGTATATCAAGGATCTTATTTATGGCTCACATTGAAATCATCATGTAATAGAATAATACTATCTTGATTTATTGATACATGAGCTTTTAGCATTTAAATGATTCTTGCTATAGAAAAGTTTAATCTATACACATTAGCTTTATTTAAAGAAGTACATGATACTTTTGTTGTAAATTATATTGGATGTATAAACTGTGATTTTTATGTTTAGTATAAACAACTATTGATTATTTGTATTAGTACTTGCACTGTATGATTAAGTATGTTGGTGGAACTCTATTGATTTTGGCTAACCGAGGTCGACAGGCCCCTAGAGTGATGACTCTATAGAAAATAACTTAATTTTCTTAGGTTGGTGCTTACCTTTTCGGTATAGGTATATGATAAACTGACAAATAATATATATGTAAAAATGCAAGAAAATATGAGTATACATCTATGATGCACCGACACTTCTTCATAAAAAGGCGTGTAGTGTCCGACATTTATACTACATGACACACGTTCGACACTCCTCCGACACGTGTCGGACATGTCGAAAATATGTCCAATTAAAAAAATATTAAATACAAATTGAACACGCGTGTCTTGGATACTTTATGAATTTTTTAAATATAATTTAATGTATTTAAAATTTTATTTATTTAAAATATAAAAATTATTATTTTTTATTTCCTATCCACAATACCAAATCATTTTAAACACAATTTATAGTTAAATGACTTGTTATTTCTAAATATTTTAAATATTATTCTTATTCAATTTTTATACACTATTTTTAAAATATAAAAATTATTATACCATATGTCTAACTCGTGCCCGTGTCCAATATTTTCAATAATTGATGTCCCGTGTATGTGTCGTATTGTATTTGTGTCGTTGGATTCGTGTTTGTGCATCATAGGTGAACTTGAATTGGAAATAATAAATGATTGATACATCATTTTGAGGTATGATGATACATGATGTGGTTGCACTAGTGAGAATTATAACAATTTACATTGATAGTAGTTTGATGAATGCATTAATAGCCTTAGCACATTTAGATTTATATTGTATAAAACATGGTGTGTCAGTGCTCCTTTATTTCAGTGACTTTAGGTTGCTACTTTTACCCTTTTGGTTGTTCATACTGTATATCTCATTCATTTGTCTTTTATGATCTGATAGATAGGAGTTACTTGTTAAGTTTAATTTATCAAATTCACCCATTGTCTTTTTCAGCAGGTCCCACATGCGTATTTGGTGGACCGTCACTCAGGAGCAGAGCTACCAGCAACAGACTATTTTTTGGTATTTATTATTACATAGTAGTTTGTTATGCTTTTGTTCTGAGGGTTAAATAGTTTTTTTCTTGCTTTTTGTTCATATTTATGTGGCTGTAATATTTGCTTACCCAAGCCAAGTGAATAAATGTTTTTTTTGCTCTGATTTGCACTCTCCTATTCTTCCCTCCCTCTCTCTCATTCAAGAACTCCTCCAAGAATCTCAACACCTTCATTAGGTTTGCCATTCAATATCTTGTGTCTTGTCTGTATAATGTATGATAGACGACATATTAGTTTTGTCGATCCTCTACCAGCCAAACTATTTTTGTTATCTGTAAATATATCATTTTGATTATCCCATTTCAAATATAAATTTTTTTATATTATATTGCTGAAATTAGTAATTTTCTATTGCAGAATAGCAGTGAAGTTCTATTACACTCCTTCAAGCTGATACTCTTGTAAAGCCTGCAAGCAAAATTCAATCTAAGATGAATCTTTGCCGAAGGAACTGCAGGCTTTGGCTTTGAGTTGTGACCTGGAGGTTCGGAGCTAGCTGATGCCAATTCCAGGCACCCGGTTTTGAAAATATACCAGCACCTTCCTCTGCTTTATGTATAGCTCTACTTAGGCTTTGTTTGGGACGGTTTTCTTACTGCTTCTTAAAGCAACTTTCTAGTATAAAAAAATTATTTTTTATACTAAAAAACTGTTTTAAGAAGCAATAAAAAACCGTTCCAAACTTGAATCCACCTTTTGCTACTCACAAGTCTTCTATGCATTTAATTCTTTCCTTTGGAACTGCAGTGTGAGCCAGAATCTCTAGCTTGGCGGATATCCAGCGCTCTCATCCTGGACAAATTGTGCTTCTGAATTGGATTGGAGTTCCCTCAGAAATCAAAGGGGTATGATTTGGATCAGTAATTCTGATACTTGGTTTCTTGTTCAATCAGATAAACAGAAGCATCGATATGACTAACTTCTCAGCTCCTCGTCTGAAGTAGTGAGTTGTATCAAGCTTCATTTGGGACAATTTTTTTATTGCTTCTTAAAGTAGCTTTTTTGTGTACTAAAAAGCTGTTTTAAGAGGCAGGAAGAAAGCCGTTTCAAACGAAGCTTAAAATTGTGGAGAAGTTACCTTTGGTCTCAACGATAAGCTTGGGCTTTTTAGTTGGTATGTTTATCCTTTTTTTTGCTCTTATTCTCTAATTTGTGTTTATTGGTTTGATGACTTCATCAAATCATCAAATTTAATGTTTTTTTTTTTTTTTTTTTTTTTTTTTTTTGAATCAATTTTTTTTTTTGTTCTTTCTTATTTGAATCAAATCCCAAGCTGCGTAGTTTTACCTCTGATTATATTTTGTTCTCTTATGTCAGAGTGAATTTCATAGGAGATGTCTTGCCACCTCCTTTTTAGGAATATGCTTTTGAGGGAATGATTTATTAAAAATTTGTTTTATCAGCAGAATTTAAGTTGGATGGTTGAAGTGGAGGAATGCATCGGGCTTGTTGTGTGATAGAAAAATACCCTTCAAACTCAAGGGAAAATTCTATAAGATGGTGGTGACGCTTGCAATGCTTTATGGTGCTGAATTTTGGCCATTAAAAGAGAAGTATAATACTAAGTTAAGTGTGGCAGAGATGAGGATGCTCAGGTGGATGAGTGGATTTACCCTTAGAGATAGGATACGAAATGAGCATATACGTGAAAAGGTTAGAGTATCTCTAGTAGAAGATAAGATTAGAGATAGTCGCCTTAGATGGTTTGTCACATAAAACGGCAGCCTTCCGATGACCTGGTTAGGAGAGTAGAGGTATTAGATTTGACTTATGTTAAGAAAGATAGAGGCAGACCTAAAAAGTTTTGGTTAGAAAATATTAGAAATGACCTTTCTTTATTAGATTTAAACGAGAATTTGACTTTTAATAGGACATAATGGAGGAAAAAGATTCATGTAGCCGATCCCACGTAGTGGGATAAAGGTTTGATGTTGTTGTTGTATCATTAAATTGGCATATAAATCAAAGCAATATTATTTAGTCTTTGTTTGGAATGGCTTTATTACTGCTTCTTAAATCAGCTTTTTAGTAGAAAGTTAGCTTAAGAAGCAGTAAGAATGCTGTCTCAAATAAAATCTTAGGCTTTGTTTGGGACAGCTTTCTTAGTGCTTTCTAAAGTAGCTTTCAAGTAAAGCAATGCACGCCTCTTTTGGGAATTATTTTCTTTCTAATTGGTTTACTCTACCCGGAAAATGAACTAAAAGCAGGAATTCTAAATATATTAGAATTTCATTTCACTTTATCGGTTTCAAATCAAACATTCAAAAAGTTAAAATAAATACATTTAATTTATTTTTCACCTTAAAGTATTTCAATCAAACAACCCCTAAGTAAATTATAATTATAATGACTTAAGTGAATTATAATTCATTTAAGTGATCTACCGTAGCTCAAATCCCCGTTTGGATCGTCACAAAAGTAGAAAATGCCAAACATTTTGGCAAAATTTTTTATTTCTATAAAAAAAATGTTGAAACTTTTGATGTTTTCTTAAAAAATAAAGCCTAAGCCAAATAATTAAAAACACAGCTCATCTTGTCTTAAATAGCCTAAATGTTCAAAAATAATAATAATAATTTAAAATTACTCTACAATTACGCCTATGGGTGTCAATTTTTGACACTACCCGAAAAAATCCGGGTTCGGGTCAACTCGGACCTGAAACTGGTCGGGTTCAACAAATCAACCTGTTTTAATAATCGGGTCGGGTTCGGGTTGATCCAACAACTCGAAAATGACTTGAAATTGACACGAAAACTTCTATTTGACTCAGAAATCCGAGATTGACCTGCTTTTTACCCGATTTTGACTCGAAATTTGAAGATTGATCTGATTTTGATCTGAAAATTAGTAATTTTAGGTCAACTTTGGGTCATTCGTGTCGGGTCAGGTTGACCTGGACTCGAATCGGGCTGGGTTCGGGTCCGGAACCTGACCTATTTTTAAAAATCGGTCGGGTTGGGTTAACCGGAATAGTGCAGGGTCAATTTTAGGTTCGACCCGAATTGAAATCCTTAATTACGCCCCTTCTCATTATTTAATTTTCACATACTTTACTTTTTAAAAACAGCTTCAAATTTAAAGCAGAAAAATTATGCAACTCGGTATATGAATATTAAATCTTTCCCCCAAAAAAAATAATAAATCATAAATTTAAATTATGCAACGGCTCTATTTTTATATAGTTTTCCTATGTCCCTAATAAAGCCTACTATTTCTCTGCCGTCCAAATTTCAGGGCCCACCGCCCACCGAAAGTTGCAATCTAGCCGTTTAACACCCAATTGGACGGTGGTGATCGCACCGCAACGCACCGTCTGATCCCGAATATCGCACGTGACGTAGTACCAAAATTCTCAAGGATGTGATGGCCGACAAGCTCCACAGGTCTTTTTTTCCTTCCCATAAAATCTTACACAGCTCAACTTGGCCTGTTGGTTGAGAGCTTATGCTTCCAACTAAAAGGTCTTAAGTTCGAGTCTTTGTGTTTGCGTTGTGTGTGTGAGTTTGCCATAAATGACCTAAATGTCCCAAAAAAAAAAATCTTCTTTCAAATCCGAAATTACCTCCATGCCATCATGGTGATAAGCAAAATTAAGGCATTGAATGAGGACAATTTGGGAATATATCAATTGGTTATTTTCAAATTAAACAAATTTTTATTATAAATTTTTATCTAGATTTATTATGTAATTAGATTAAATTAGAAATAAGTAAATAAAATATTTTCAAATTGCCTAAAAATTAGTGCATCATTTTTATATAATAAATTAATTTAAAGTTATCTTTTTACTCAAAAAGAATCAAATGCGCCCTTTACAAGCCTAGTTATTTATAAACCTTTATACTCATCTTAATAAATTTTTTATACTATTAAAAATTATAAATTTAATTATTTTTTATGTAATTAAAAATAAATATTAATTTATATTTTCAAATCAACTCAAAATTAATGCTTCATTTTTAAATAACAACAAAATTAAAATTATCATTTTTTACTTATGAATAATCAAATGAGTTTTGCCTTTTATTATAATGTCACAGAGTTATACATCCACAGCTCAATTTGATCTGCTAGTTGAGTTTTAACTATCAATTGAGAAGTTTTGAATTCAAAATTTGCATATGTATGTGAGTTTGTCTTAACTACACAAAAATCTTAAAAATAAATAAATAATAGATTTTTAAAAAAAGATTCTTTTAAAAATATTACTAGAATTCTTAAATTTTTAAGGGTTATGAATCATTTTTTTAAGCTATATTTATAAAAAAATTAAGTAATATTCAATTTTTTTAGAATATTTAGGTCAAGTAAGATAAATTCACACACATAATATAGCCAAAAATCACAACCAACATATCAAAGTGAGCTGCAATGTTCAAAAATTAAGGGGCTATTTAGTAGCAATATTTAGGTCGGATTTGAGGCGAATCCATGCAAACGCCCTAAAATGCAAAACCAAATTTCACATCAAATGAAAGCCGCCGTAGGCGGAAAATTCCTCCTTTTCGTGCTAAATTCCAAATTTCTGAAATCATGTTTTTTGCCTGTTTTACGAAATCCGTTGGTGGGAGAGGAAGAATCCAATTATTAAATATGTTTTATAGTCAAACAATCACATGGGATTTAATAGGATTTATCATGAATATTACTAAATAGTTTTCAAGATTTAATTCCCTCAAGATTTATAAAATCTGGATTTAGCGGATTTATGAAATCCTACTTAAATCAAATCCTAGATGCTGCCAAACAGCCTCTAAATATGGGTGAATTATTAGGTCTGGTCATTGGACATTCGGACATACAATCCAGACGTGCCACGTCATCCAAATACTCCGTCACCCAAATACACCGGCCCTGATGTATTTGGGTGATGTGGCGCGTCATAATTGGTGTCCGGACGAATTCGGACACCGGACGTAATAATTTGCTCTAAATATGCACGTGCTCTTCTTTTAAAACCTCCCAAAAAATCATTAAACCAAATCCCTCTTCATTCCGCCGACGCTCCTAAGCCCCAAAACCCCTTCTTCCGGGCACATCAATGGCGATCCAAGAGCAGCTCCTCCCCTTCAAACTCCACTTCGCCGTCGTCGCCGTCGCTGCCATCATAATCACGTGCTTCATTTACCTCGGCCCCACTTTCTCTTCTCTCGTCGGCTTCTTCTGGCCCCTCCTTCTCTCCACCACCTTCTTGCTAGCCGCCGTCGCCGTCCTCCTCAGGATCTCACCGCCACCGCATACGGACGTCGCCGCCTGCCGCGCTGGCGATGACATCATCGACTTCGTCGCCGGAACTCATTACGAGCAGCTCGCGGGCGCAGCAGCAGTGGAAGAGAGGCCGATCCCGAAAGCTCTGTAGCCACCTGGTGCGATCTGAGTGGTTGCCGTACTGATAAGCTGTAAATTTGAAATAAATGAAGGGCAATTTGGGAATTCCGGTAGTGCTTCTAGTTTCTTCTTATCTTTTTTGGGTTCGATTGAACCGGGTTTACCTGCTTTCTCCATTATTCTGAGTCGGTTTGGTCTTCTGCTATGTAATTTGGAGCTCATAGAGCTCTTAATAGCATATATAAATTTATTTAACGATGGATTAAGACTTCATTTGTAGAGAAATTATTACGTGCGATCATCAAATCGTCCGAAAGTCAATCAGAACGTGTCATGTCACCCAATATACAGTGATACAGTAAATTGATGACGTGGGGCGTCTTGATTGATCTCGGACTGCATCCGGTAATCGCACGTAAAAATTTCACTCATTTATGACTGTTTTTTATTGCTTTTTAAAATAATTTTTTAATATCAAAGTTTTTTTAACTAAATTTTCGTATTAAAAAATTGTTTTAGAAAACAGTAAGAAAGCATCTCAAATAAAACCTAAATGATAAATAGTAATTTTTTTTGGTAGAATGCTTAATATTAGAAAATCTTATATTAGACAATGTCTTATAATTATTTTTTTAAAATAATAATATTAATAATGCCTCATAATTGAAGATATAAGTCCTATTTGTTGATATTTTTTGTATTATCTTGTATTATCTTTTTTTTTTTTTGTCTAATTTTTAGTATTCTTGTCAAATGTAAGTCCAATTCTCTCGTGTACATAATAGAAAATTTATGACGGTAGAGTATATGTTGATTTTGTATAAAGATTCAGTACGCACTAGTAAAGTCGTAAAAAACGAGAAAAAAAATTACATGAAAAACTCAAGAATGAGAAAACAATAAGGACTAGCTCAGTTGTAATGATTAATTATATAATAAAAGATATAAGAATTCTACATAATAATTAAAGAGGATGTGATTATACACAGCTGATCGTAATTACTTGATTTTCGTTATAGGGATTATAAAAATTAATTATCTGCAAGCAAATATTTAAAACTTCATGATATTATTATACAAATGTTAATAATCAAGCGGTAATGGTCAAATGACATGAATTTAGTAATGGTGGCGGTGATTGTTGATGATCATAAAAATTTATTATGGAATTCTTTAGTTCTTTTAGCTTTTTTTTTTTTCTTCTCATGAAGAAATTGATAGAGGGATTTATATACATACCATTTTAAAAAATGATACGGAATGATTATAAGCTATTACACTTACAATAATATGAGTATAATTGATATATCATCAAAAAAGTTATCTTGATCGGGCACAAATCTCGAGGCAAATCAAGCCGGAAATTTCCAAAATTAAATATGGGATCATCTGAACTCCGATTTCAGCAAACTTATAGTCGAATTGAGCGTTTCGAAAATACAAACCCAACGACACCAAATTCAACTCAATTCGAGCCCAAATGAGTTTGAATCGAAGACCCGAAGCGATGTTTGAAGATTCAAACCACAATTTGGATTACCAAACGGTTTCTAAACATGACATGCTTATACTCTGACAAACGGTCCACAGTCAAGGGATTCAATATCGGACACCCATCCAAACCACTCAACATTTTCCCTTGGTCCTCCTCCTATTTACGGGTCATGCCATCCTCAAAAAACTATTGATATATCATCAAAAAAATTATCTTGATCAGCCACGAATCTCGATGCAAAATTGAGTTGAAAGCTTCCAAAATTAAATCGGAGACCATCTGAATTCTGATTTTAGCAAACTTATAGTTGAACTGAGTCTCTCGGAAACACGAACCCAATGACACCAAAATCGACCCAATTCGAGCCCAAATCAAATACTCGAAACACTTTTGGAAGGATTAAACCACAATTTGGGTTACCAAACAATCTTCAATCATGACATGCTTATAGTCATATCGAACGGCTCGACGAGACAAATCCAACGGGCCCAAGATCACCAAGTTCTGATATCATTAAAATAGTCAAATATCCATTGAATGGTGCATGATTGTAGGAATCAAGATCGGCCGTCCATCTAAACCACTCCCAATTTACCCTTGATCTTCCACTTATTTACGAGCCATGCCACTTAAGAATTATGTAAATAGAATCTCATTTCCTCTTGAAAACAAGGGAGAAGAGCCAAGAGAGAATAAGAAAGAGAAGGAAGAAGGCTCCAGCCGCCTAGCTCCTCCTCGTCCATAGCCGAAGTTCTGCCGCACCACCGCCAGAATTCTGCTGCACCACCGTCAGAGTTCTGAGGCACCACCGTCGGAGTTCTGCTGCTCAACCGCCAGAGTTCTGTCACAAGAGTTCTGCCGCACCACCTCTTGGTTATGTCGAACCACCACCAGACCAGCTAAAGATGCCAAAGTACCACCCGAAGCCGGAGTGCCCCCTGACGCTGAAGTTCCACTGACGGATCACAACCTGACACCAAAGTGATGCCGAACCAAGACCTGAGGCTCAGACTTTTGTCAGACCACCACCTGATGCCCAGAGTTCTATCGGAGTACCGCCCTTTTACTATGATCTTTCTGACCCTAGTCTCCTACCGATTATGGTCCTTCCAACCTCCCTCGCCAACTATGGTCTTTCTGACCCTTGTCTCCTACCGACTACGGTCCTTATGACCTCCCTCGTCAGATAACAATTTTTCTGACCCCTATCTCATGCCGACTACGATGCTTCCAACTTCCATCACATACTACGGTCTTTCCGATCTCTGCCATATCGAGTAAGGTCATGACAACTAAACAAATATGTCTATATCGAGCATTATATATGATGTATATTTATAACATCAAGTCAAGGCCTTCTCCCAAGGAAAGGCCTCATTTGTAATCAACTGCAAATACTAGTGTATTATTTTAAACATGGCTAGGCCCCATGATTTTTCTCCTTTTCTAGGGGTTTCCACGTAAAAACTCTGTGTCTCTTATGAGCGCTGCACCCTATCTATTATATGTGTACGTGCTGAATCTTCGTACAATGTTAAGACGTTAAACTATATACTTCTTTACCGCCGCGAATATTCCATGACGCAACAACTATAATTAACCAATCATTTCTCTTGAGAGGGGACCCAAGAAAAAAGAAGAAGAGAAGAAGGACGAGAGAAGAGAAATAGGGAAGGAGTGAAGAAACTCCTCCTCGACCATCGCCGGAGTTCCGCCCGACTTTGAAGTGACGCCGGAATTCGGCCTGACTTCCAAGTGACGTCAGAATTCCGCTCAACTTCCAAGCGATGCCATAATTCCGCCCGACTTCCAAGTGACGCCGGAACTCTTCATAATCTCCAAGTGACGCCGGAGTTTTGCCTCAATACCATCTAACACTGGAGTTCTCCCCGGCTGTCGACTTACTTCAAACTTTTACACGACGTCGGACCTCTACTCATCGCCAAATTTATACTCGACACTGGACTTCTGCCCGTTGTTGGACTTTCGCTGGACATCTATCTAATGCTAGAATATTTCTATCAATTACTGGACTTCTATCTGACGCAGTCCTTTTAACCTCCTGTCCTTCCAACTTACGTCGCTCACCGACTATAGTCCTTCTGACCTTCGTCGCCCACTGACCCCTCCGACTTACGTCTCCCACTGACTGCAGTCATTCCGACCTCCGTCGCCCACCGACTATGGTCCTTCCGACTTACGTCGCCCACCGACTACAGTGCTTACGACCTCCGTAGCCCGCCGACTACGATTCTTCTAACTTACGTCGCCCACTGACTACAGCTCGTCCGACCAAACAAACACATCAATAGTGACTCATTGTATTCCCACCATGTAATATACTTTATAAGATGTACATCAAGCTAAGGCCTTCCCCCAAGGAAAGGCCTCATTTGTAATCAACTGTAAATACTAGTGGATTCATTCATATTGGGCTAGGCCCCATGGTTTTTCCCCCTTTCAAGGATTTTCCACATAAAAATCTTGTTGTCTCATAAATGTTACACCCTCTCTCTTATCTGATTGTGTGTCAGATTTTCGTATAAAATTAAGACGTTAAATTTTATATTTCTCTACCGATGCGAATACTCCAGGACGTAACAATAATTAGGCACAAAATAATGTTTGTTCAAATCTGATTTTATGCAAATTAAAAATAAATAATAAAATAAACAATTTTTTAAACAATTTTTGACAAAATTTAAAAAAATAATTTCAAAGAGTATTCCAACTAAATGATTTCAGCTAAGTAGTTTTCGCAAAACATACTTCAGCAAAATAATTTCAACAGAAATGTTTTGGCCAATTGACTCCACCAAAACAGATTTTAGCAAAATAACCTCAACAATTATAGATTTCAGCAAAATAATTTCAATCAAAATTATATTAGCAAAATGGATTTCAGATAAATAAATTAAATATTTATATTAATTAAGAAAATTGGTGGAAATTAAAAAAATATTTATATATTGATTAAGAGACACTTGCATTGAACTGCACAGATCAAATCACTGCCACAGTGATTTCAGAATATGAATAGTGAATTAAAAAAAAAAAAAAAATGAATAGTGAATTCAGTAGAGCTATTTTGCTTTTATGTTTAAAGATCATTTAATAATAATAATTAAATTTAATATTTGCTTAAAAAATTATGTTTGTCAAATATATTTTTCTATAATTTTTTTTTACTTTTAAACAAACATACAAATAAATAAACATTTATGTTTAAATATCCAAAGAATTTTAATTTAAAACATACATACAATAATTAAACTAATTTCATGCATACATTAAAATAAATTTAATTTTAAAATATACATACATCTTCCTAAATAATATATAGGAAAATTTGACTAACTATGATCGATGATGCACGAATTAGAGAAATATGTCGATTATTTTATTTTTTTTGAGGAATATGCTTGAAAGTTTTGTACTAACTAAATTATATATTTATATTGCAAGTTAGAAAATTTATGAAGGTAGAGTAAGAGAGTTTTACGTCCTTGCACAAAGATTCAACACGAAAATAAAATAAAATAAAAAATACAAAAAAAATTTAGGCGAAAAATTAAGAAGATGGATGGATAAAGTTAGCCCATATTCCATATTGGAATTTATGCTAATATTTTATAATTTAATTTATGCTTAATGCTCAACTTATTGAAAAAATAAGATTAAGGGTCGGGGCTATCCACCACCCGCCACCGAACACCTTTGTTGCCTACTATCACCGCTACCAATCTGCCACCACACATTGTCAGTCGCCTGTCGGCTACCATTGTTGCAGACCATCACCCGCCATCATCACCACCCACTATTGTTTACCGCCAATCACCACTGCTGCCACTCGTCAATCACTACTAACATTGTTGTCGCTCGATACTATTATTAGATATTATACTATATTTATTTTATATCAAATCAAATAAAAAATATATACTTCTATATTTACTTTATCATTTTTCAAACATCTTCTAATTTTATTATTATTATTATTATGTGTGATTTAATGACACGTGGCAACGGCGAATAAAGCCGCTAGAGGGGCAAAAAGGTAAAGGTACAGTTGGTTCCGTCCGGCGAAGAGTGAGCAAAAAATCTCTGTTTTTTCCGGGAGTCAAGTAGCGCCAGAGTGGGAAGAAGAGCTGAGAATTCGACGGAGGGCTCGCCGGTTCTTCGTCATCTGTGAGTACATGGTTTCTCATTTTGAGCGGTTTTGGTCGATTTTTCGTTCTGCAAATCGATACTTTTATAGCTCAGGGACGGGAGTTTAGGGTTTTTGAGATGCTTGTAAAGTACCCTTTTTTTATCTTTTTTTTTTTCTGTTTAGCGTTTGGTTTTGAACTTCCAATCCTAAATGCTGTGTTGTTTTTCTCGAATTTTGTTCGTTAAATGTGCCGTTTTGCTTTCGTATTATTCTTTGATTTTTTTTATCTGTTAGGGATTTTGAAAGAAGCCTTCTTGTATTGTTCATCGTCGGATTTTTTTTTCTTGAAGGATCGTTTTGCTCCTGCATTTTCTGGAATGGAGGAAGAGGAGCAATCATGGGAGTCAAAAGAAGGAATATTGAAAAATGTCACTGATCCACCTGACGGTGCAGTTACAAAAGTTTGTACTGAGATAAAGAATGGAAATGGAAATATGAGGGAGGAAGTCAAGAATTATGAAAATGAACATGATAGTTCTGAAGAATTCAAGGAAGTGGTGAATTTGAAAGAACGGAAGGACGGGGAGGAGAGGAATAGTGTAAAACAAATTGAGAATAGGGAAGAAGGTAAAAATATAGAGGAAACCGAAGTTGTGATTGAAAAGGAGCCAAGGAAAGCTGTGGATGGGAAGGAAAAGGAGGCTGTGGATTCTCATGATATGGAGGGAAAGAAGAATTTAGAGAAAAATAAAGATGAGGAAAAGAAGAAGGAAGTGGAAGTTCAGAATGTTAATGAGGTGGAAATTGGGTTAGAGGGAATGGACGGGGAAGTGAGTAGCGTGTTGGAAAGGGTGGAGCTTGCTGGAGATAAGAAGTCTGTAGAAGCTGTGGAAGGCGTGGAATGCAGCAATGACAAGAATGGCATTGGAGAGGATGAAGCTGTTGGAAAGAAGAGCGAGGAAGAAGGCAGCAATCCAATATCAGATAAATCTGTCGAAGAACTGGAGAATGATAACGTTGAAGAAGGTGTGGAAGAGATGAAAGATGTTGAACATGGTGAAACTAGGAGTGGTGACAAGGATGAGGAAAGCGTTTTAGTTCAAGTTGAAGCTAGCGATGGAGGGAAGGCTAGAAAAGAGGCCAAGGATATGGAAATCTGTGGAGCTGAAGAGGTGGTAGAGAAAGAAGCTGCTGATGTGAGAGATGAGGGGAAGCTTGTTGTGAGAGAAGGGGAAGAAGTGAAAAAAGACAATGGCGGAAATGCTGACAAGACAGTGGGTTATAATCAAAATGAGGAGTCTTTGAAAAGGAAAAGGGGCAGAGCTCAAGGACCTTCTGAAGCTGGTGAAGCTAAGAAAAATGGTGGCACTAAGGAAAATGTTGAAGAAATGGAGGTTGAAGGAAGTAGAAAGAATTCTATGGATGTGTTGAGTTCCCCTGTGGTCTCTTCTAGTGACCGTCCTGTGCGTGAAAGGAAAACTGTTGAGAGGTGGGTAGAAGTTATCCAGAAAGCGCCGGATAGAACTGTTATCATCGAGAAGGTGCTTGCTATTCTTTTTTTTCTTCTCATTTGAAAATATAAACATGTGATTGATTGTTTTTTCAATGTTTCTTCTTGTAGGGCCGAGGAACTCCTTTGGAAGAAATACCTAATGGTAGGCTCTCAGCCATCCCGGTTACATGGTTGTATCATTTTCTTCACTGTGATTGAGTATCGGTATATCAAATATTCTTAAATTATCACATCTATTTAATCACTTATCAGTTTTATCTGGGTTTGGCTTTCATTTTCTTAGTTGTCCACATTTCTTGTCCATCAATCCCATATAATTTAGTTGGGTGTGATAGATGATTGGAGTTGTGGTTGATTGGTTTGGGTCTTGCTATCTGGTTCGATTTTATGGCATCATTTGGTCTTGCTTATTTGGTTTTATTTTAAGATATAATTCTACTATATGCTGGAACAATGGATGGAAGATTTTACATAAATAACTCAATTTATTTGGGTTGAGGTTCCAGATTTTGCTGCTGCCTGTTGATGATTTTCTGTGATTTACATTACATTCTATCAACATCATATGTTTTCAAGCTTAACTGTTTTTATTTCAGCATTTAAGAAGAAGGTTTGGTTGTCAAGATTTCTTTTTTCACCATCTTTTCATTCGGGCTGTGTCAATTGCATAATTGTTTTGTAGGAAATGTTGTTTTGCCGTGATTAAGTATTCGTTTGGGACAACTTTTTTATTGTTTTCTAAAGCAGTTTTTTAGTACAAAGATTTTTAGTTCAAGAAAATTTTCAACTAAAAAGTTGCTTTAGAAAGCAGTAAGAAAGCTGTCCTAAATGAAGCCTATGTCATTCGAGCTATTTGTTCTATATTAAGACACTAGGAAATGAAAAAATGCAAAGCAACAAGTATTCATGCCAAATGAAGCAATATGTTATGATGGCGTTCATAACAATTGTTAATTCTATTTGTGAATTATGAATATCACACTTGCACATGGAAGTTTCTTCAGTTGATTTGTTAGTGCAATGAGGGACTGCCATTGTTCAACTTCACCACTTATTGTTTATCGAGTTGGAAACTTTATGGAGAAACTTACAAGTTTATTGGAGAATGAATAGAAGAACAATTAGGAGACTTACAAAGGGAAATACTCAACCACATTCCAAGTTATAACATTTACATAAGGCATATTTATACTGAGGAAAGAAAAATCAAACTCCAAACCGGACTCTAAATATGTTACATATTGAGAAAGGAATATTCTTTTTTGTGCTATTATTGTCACCTTTAACTATATTCATTCACAGCTTTATAGAGATAATTGTAAATTTAGATAGAAAGTCAAGAATGTAAACTCAATATGGCTATATATGGGCTAAACCAAAGCTCTTGGGCTTAGTTTGATAAATTTTATAAATTTTTTTGTTGAGTTTGGCCTTCATTGTAGCATAATAGATTGCTTTATCTTCTTCAAACACATTTCATTTGGCTATATTATTTTGGTAGTCTATGTAAATGATATTATATTTATTATAGTGATTAGTAAAGGATTATTAAAGTAAAGAAATATCTACATAATAGTTTTTTAGACCAAGATTTGGATCGTCTTATATACTTTTTGAGAATAGAATTTGCCAATAATAAAAGCATTTCTTATCTCAAACAAAATATGCCTACTACTTTCTTGAGGAGATTGGTCTATAAGTTGTGACTTATTAACACTAACATTGACAGTTCAAATTTCTTCAAATTTTGCAAATGAGTTTTTTTTTTTTTTTGTGCGAAGAGGCCTCTTATTTTTGAATGTTGGTTGGTAAATTGATCTATCTAATAAGCGATCTTAAACTTGCAAGTTCATTATCTTAATGGTTGCAGGGTCATGTAACCAACTTATTTTCTGTAAGTCTAAAAAAAGAAGTTTTATGATTAAGCATGATATAGAATTAAATTGTTTTATTATGCTAGGTGTTGTATATAGATTAAATTTCTCTGAGAGATACATTATGATAATATTTCATTCAGTTCTGAAGTTATTTATTTATTGCCTTGTCATGTCAGTGGCAAATAACTTGGCTAGAAAGAAGCCTGCAGAATTGAAATTCCTGCATCAGACTCTCTTTGGAAGGAAAGGAAAGGTAGTTTTTATTCTGATTTATTTGCGTGCCTTTTTCCCTTTCTTTGCTTAGGGAAATTCAATCAGATAGAACCTTGTTTTCAAGTTGATTTCGAGGTTTGTTTCTTCTTATTGACTTTTCTCTTCTTCCATTTTTTTGTTTCTATTTTCTAGAACTGTGTATTAAATATTCTTTTTTTCCTCACGCCATTAATACTTGCTGTTTCCCTTCAACTCTAAAGCTTTTCAGTTTAACATTTCTATAGAAACAATTCTGATAAATTCAGCATAATAAATACAAATCATATTTTCCTCTGAAATTCTCGATTATTTTAGATATTTATGCAAAACTTGCTTCTTATATTCCTGAAAAATACTCTCAACTGAATTTATCACTATGAATTCATGTTATCATAATAATTGTTATGATAATCATCACTATCAAAAGTCATATTCCTATGAATATTATGTTTTTCATCTTGTTAACTTTGGTCCTTAAATAATATATATCAAAGTCATGATCCTCATAATTCTATTATGATCCGTATTGAGAACTTTACTATCATAAACATAGCTCTTCCTATCACAATACTTATCACTCAAAAAGAGCCAATCACTTACCCTTGGAGAGCCTTGTTGATGTTTAAGAGTGAAAACGCAGGGGTAATCTTTTCTTGATATAGATAAGTTTATTTTAACCGGAATTTATCAGATATTTTGGCCAGAGTTTATTTAGATCTAGGTTTGAGACTTTCTATGGGCATAAGCCTGATATTATTTACCTTGTCGCTTGTAAGAGGGCACCTTGATTAAGGAGGTTGTTTAGACTCGTATTTTAGGCTTAGATTTGGTAATTAGATATGAACTCAATTGAGTGGGGAATGGTTTAGGTGTTGAAGATAGATCTGATCAAAATCCCATTGTTTAATCATTGGAAGTATACCAATAGATCTAACCACCGACTTTAGTTTCTAAGTTATATCATCCTCTATATAATTTCCTTAGGGATAAAATGGAGCTTATATCCTCATTTGGTTGAAGACTATTTGACTAATTCTTCAGCATGAGTTAACCATTTTTAACTGCTATTTCTTGTTTTGAAAGTGTGGAAATCCATTCTCCATTTCCTTATGATCATAAAATCTGAATTAACCTTTGTAACGGTCACTGAATGCTTGCCTGCAGGCAGTCGATTTTAAGAGCAACCTCTTGCAGTTTTCTGGATTTACTTGGCATGAAAGTGAGGCAAGTGTTCTTGCATTGACAGTTTTAGAATCAGAAGTTTTGATATTTGCATGAAATTTCCTGCAGGCTTTTCTTTTTGTGCTTCTCCATACCTCCAAAATTACCAGCTTATGGTATTTACAGAGATACTATTTGTTCATGTGAAACTTGTTTGCAGGAGAAACAAAGAGCTAAGACAAAGGAGAAGCTTGACAAATGTGTAAAAGAAACTTTGTTGGAAATGTGTGATTTGTTTGATTTGACTGTATCGAAAACTAATACTAAAAAGGTTTGCCTCTGGCTAGTTAATAATTGTGTTTAATTTGCTTCCGCTGAGACAAGATAGTGCTGTTCTTGTGGAACACTTTTGTGATTGCAGGATGAAATTATAGTGCAGCTTTTGGATTTCATGGAAGCTCCTCACGCAATGGGTGAAAAGCAGGTTTGCTTCCTCATAAATTATTATTATATTTTTCTCTGGTCTCTTAAACTTGCAAGGCATGTGGCATTTATACTTATGAGGAATCTTATAGGTTCTTTCCCACCTTTTCTTGTATTTTTCTTTGGTAGGCTAGCATGTTATTTGGTAATGGTTCAGTTTGTTTTGTTTCGGAGTCTGCATTGAACAACTCAATAGTAACACATGCAGAGTGTGGATTCATAAGGATAAGGTTGATTATAAACTTTCTTTGCAGTCATCAAAATCTCGAAAGAGGGAGAGAGCTCCGGAAGCCGATGCTTCAAAAGGTTCAGGAGGCAATTTTGAAAAAAAGTCTAGGCAGGTAAGAAACTAAGTGGCAAATCACTTATGGTTGACTTTCATGTCATCAGCCTCTATCATTATTTTATTGCAAATTTCATTCATGGATTGCTCTAGCTTTGTAAGGCTGTTTGATTAGATTGAAAGTTTCATAACTGTGATGCGGATGCTGTAGAAACATGACAAGACTGAGGGCACACCAAATTCAGATGTAAAGAGTTCACATTACACTGAAGATGATGATGAAGTTGAAGATTTAAATGAAGATGAAGATGAAGATTCAGAAGAACAATCTCAAAAAGAAGATGTCGCACGAAGTCATTCTAAGAGCGATGCAGAGGAGAAGGAATTAGAAGAAACAGGTGATGAAGAAGAAGATGAAAGCGAGGTTGATGCTAAAGTTAGAAAAAGAAAGAAAGTAAAGAAATCTTTAAAAGGGAAAGAAAACAAAGATGTTAAGAAGTCCCCCAGGATACAGGCCTCTTCTGATACTATGAAGAGGAAAAATGGGATCAACTCTATAAAAAATACTCCAAAAGCTGATGGAAAAAGCTCTTTGAAGACACCACCCTCCAAACATTCAAAGGCTGAGAAAAGTAGTGGTGAAAAGGCCTTGTCAAGAACAAAAAAGGATGCTGAATCACCTAAGAAATCAAACTCAAAGTCAAATTTGAAGGAGAAATCTTCTGGTATGCTTTTCTCATACATTTAGTACATGAAAAAGTGGAGAGTTCAATAAATTACCTCTTTCTAATTAGATTACTTTTTGACCAATAACTGTTATTTCTACAATATGGATGTGATGGTTGAATTGGGGTTATAGTTTAATATTAATATTTTTTGTGGATAGTTTATTCTTCGACAGTGATTATTTATGGTAACGGATTTGAACAAAAGAAGTTTTGAAGAACTTTTTGGTGGTGGGTGTTTAGGTTGAGGTGCGGGGAAGACTGAGGAGCGAATGTTTCCTCAAAATGTAAGCTTTTATGGAAGTACTTGCTACTTCAAACATCATTACCTCATTAGTCTTAAGTTTGTGTGTTTTTTTAATGTTTTTAGGGTAGCAAGTAATATGAAAGAAAGTTTAATACTTTGTAATTTCTATTACTTTTTATACTCTGATTTGGGAAGAATAAACAACTATGATAGTTATGCATCATTTTTCTTGGGCAACATGGAACTCTTCTCCAAAGAGTTAGGAGGGTGGCAGAATTGGCTTGTGTGCATCTCATGGCTTGGCAATATAAGTAGTAGATATGTATGTACGAGGATCTTGGAGCATTCAGATTTAGGCATTAAATGAAGTATATCGACAATGTGGGCGTGGTGTCAATGATTAGGCGGTATTGATGACAATATGAAGTCAATGTATTCGTGCATCAATGGTGGTGTCAATGATATTGAATCAATTAGAGTTTTTTAATCTTGAGTTTTTTGATGCTAAGTGAAGCTAAAGGAACTTGCAGGATGGGTAGAGCATTCGAGGGACTACTTGGGTAGGCAGAGTTTGTTGGATTGGAGGGGCTTATGTGGGAGAAATTATTCTGGGCGGAGACCGGACGTAGAACGTCATCCAGAGACCAACTAGAATGCGCCACATCAGCGGTACCAAGCCGCGGCATTGAGCACATGGGTGACATGGCGCATTATGGTTGGTCTCTGGATGGGATTCGGCATCCGCATAGAATAATTAATCCTTATATGGTAGGTGAAGGATGTGGATTGAAAGGATTAGTAGGATAGGTGGAGTTCATGGAATGACATGTTTGGTGGGGCTGGTGGAGTGGAAATGCCATCTATTCAATCGAACCATTGCAACATAAAGTGTTTTTGGTTATGTATCATATGGATTAGAGGACTTGTATATGTTACATAACCATGATATGATTTATGATGATGTGTCTTTATCACATGCACTTATAGGTTGTTGCTAAGAATTAGCTTCTATAAAAAATGATGATAATATGATAATTGCAAAAGATAGTTTTACCCTGCATTTGAACTGTGGACATGATGGGCAAAAAAAAAAATTGAAAGAAAATTTCTTGCTCCCTTGTTATTTGGTTTGACATATTTAATTTTTGACTAGGAGCTCATGTCATTTTACTCTTCCCATTTCTTTTTAGGCTCTATGTGGACTTAGCAAGTGAATACTGAATCATTTTACCTTTTAAGCAACCTTGTAATTTTAAATCTTCTTGCTATTGTTCAAGGCAAAGCATCTAAAAGTAAGAAAAAGTCCAGAAAAGTGCAGAAATCTGGTCCCAGCAAAGCAGAGCTTCTGAAGTCTATATCCGAGATCCTCAAGAAAGTTGATTTCAATACGGTAAGTGTATTATATAGCTTCATTACTAGTATGCTTTTAGGGAGTTGGTATAGTTGCTGCAGATAGATGCAGGCAAATTCTTAAGTTTTATACTTTTCTAGCCTGCTATAGCTTTGGCTGCTCTCAATGGCTGTCATGTTTCTACTTAATTAACTTCAGTCGTTGCAGTTGCAGTACTTGCAAACATTTAGAGCTACTTTGTTTCGATGTTAGGTATTAGTATTGTTAGAACCAAATTGAGAGTTTAGTTTCAAGCTATGTTGCACCGATATTTCTCCTCAAAGAGGCCTGCAAATTCCGACACGTTTCCGATACGACACCCGTCCGACGTGCCTTTGACACATGTCGGACACGCCAAAAATATGTTCGATTAAATATGTATTGGAAATGCATGGCCTTAAAAATTTTTATGAATTTTTTAAATATAATTTCTTTTATTTAAATTTTTTATTTATTTAAAATATAAAATATAAATTTTTTATTTACTATCCACAACATCAAATCAATCGTTTGTACTCAATACCCTATTCATCGAATGTTCTTCTTTTCATTTCTCTTTGACGGGTTGTAAATTTGATTTCACAACAATGCTCAATGTCATCTCAACATCGACGTCTGACGTCGTTACAACAATATTTCAAAATCATCTCAACATCAAAGTGTGACTCTCTTGACATAAATGCTCGACACTAGCAATTTCTACACCCACAACTTGACAAGTCATCTTTGTCCGAAGCCCTCTCCACATCAACGACTAACGCCCTCTCAATATCTACGACATACGCCCTCTTGACATCGATGTCAAATACTTCTGCATAACATAAGCACCCAACTCTTGACATCATTGAAGTTTATTTTGGGGACTAAGCTCCCCTCCCCTGATTTCTAAACACCTGCGCTTGGCATTGCAGCGAGCTTCTGTCAATTGTTTTGTTTTAAAGCAGCATTCATTCATGTCTGTTTACTGTATAGCTGAGTTAAGTACTATTATTTTGCAATGCAGGCCACATTTACAGACATTCTTGAGCTACTGGGTATGTATTCTCTGCATCTAAATTACATTTGCTTTACTCAGATTTCATGTAATAATCTGCTTAAACACATTTTAACATTGCATCACTCAGCTTCTGAATACAAAATAGATCTTACTCCAAGAAAAGCTGCAATCAAACTAATGATCCAAGATGAGCTGACCAAGATGGTTGATGAGGAGGAAGAAAACCAAGATGAGGAGGAAATGCAGTGAAATATACTTGTTTTGTAGTTATTTAGGGGTTCTTAGGCACCTTTATGAAAAATAGAACTGGTTTTTTGTTCATTTTCTTAGTTGGAAAGTACAAAAAAGCTGGTGAATATCATCATTCATCAACCTTGTTACTTTTTGATGACCTTTTTACTAGAAATGAAATCATGGTAGCTGATAATCTAATTTAAGCCCTAAAGATTTTTTTTTTTTTTGGAGCCCTAAAAATTTTTTTTTTTTTTTTGGATGTTTAAGTCTGTTAAGATAAACTCGCACACATCAGATATGCAAGATTCGAATATAAGACCTTTTAATTGATAGTCAAAGCTCATAACCAACAGATCAAAGCGATCTGCGTAAGAGTTTCTTGGCTCTTGGCTTTGATGTTGTTGTAACAAGATTGGGTCGAAGAAGAGCTAGAGAGATTATTTTTTTGTTAAAGAAAATTAAAGAGTAAAATAAATGAGTATTATAGAGATGAATGTTGATCTTGTTTAATGAGGATATATGTTTACTTATAATGCCAATTAAAATAGTTTTTCATAGATTTAAGGGTTTGTAGTATGACTTTGCTGTTTAAAGTTGGCTAACAGCAAAGAGGGGCATTTTTTTTTTTCTCAATCACAAATTTAAAATTATTTTTTTCAAAATTGAATTTTTAAATAAAGCTTAAAAAATTTTCTTTAAACACATTATTTTACTAATTATTTTTCTTTTATAAAAAAATATTAAAAACAACTATTTCAAATGAAACTTAAATCCCCCTTTCGACTCGAAAATTTGAATCAAGTTTGATTCAAAAATTTCGAGTTATGATCATCCTGTTTGAAAAATGCGTTTGATTTGAGTTTAGACCCATTCCGAAAATCGAGTCAGATTCAAATTAACCTGAAAATTTAGAAATTACATAAATTCGAAGTGGGTCGAGTTTGAGTTCAATCGAATAGTGCCGGGTTAATTTTGAGTTCAACTTGTACTCAAATTATAATAAAAAAATTAACACCCCTAGTTCCACCATCATTATCATAATGATATCAAATTAAGGGCTAGAAATGCATTAAATTAATGTGATAATTTTTTTTTTGAACAAAAACAGCAATGAATAAAAACAAAATAATCTGGATATTTCAATATAAATTATATTCATGACTGAAAAAATATTTAACCAATGGGATAAGGATGAAAAAAATTCATAACTCTATACAAAAAATTAAAAAAAAAATTCTGCCTATTTAAAAATTTCATTTTAAATACTTAAAAGTTAACTTTTTAAATAGAGATATAAATAATCTCATAAAAAGATTAATTTTTTTATTTAAAAAATCAAGAGATCAAATTAATACATTTATATAGTCAAATTATATTGATTATTTAAAAAAAAATATAGCACAGCAATTTACATATACCTTCCAAAAATTCATGAAAAAATGCAGTTCCATACCATGTTAATGGAAGAATTAAAGAAAGAAATAAAGAAAAAAAAAAGAAATTTCTTATAAAAAAATATAAAAAAAGAGAGCCAAAGCTAATTAAAATCGGTTCACATTTAAATATGGAAATTTGATATAAAATAGCAATTGCTGTTCTACAATCAATTTTCAAGTCCAATTGACTCATTTTTATTGCTTGCATCAGTCTCTAAGCACTAATAATGAATTTGTAAGAATATGTAATCCTATTTATCTCTTTTCTTTACTTACAATTTCTCCCATTGCCTCTCCAAGATGACAGTCTCCCTTCTCCAACCAATCCTCCCTGAAAAAAATTAAAAAAAAATTGTCAAATGCTTGATACAAGCACAAATGTATATACCTCACAAGAAAAATTAGGAAAAGGGCAATAATGTAATATACTTACTCTCTGGCCCCTTTATGTTTGGCGACAGACCCCAAGAAAAATATTTATTTAGGTTTTATTTGGGACGGCTTTCTTACTGCTTTCAAAAACGCTTTTTTAGCACAAAATTTTAATTAAGGCTTCGTTCGGGACGATTTCCTACTGTTTTTTAAAGCAATTTTCTAAATTTTTTGAACTAAAAAGATGCTTTAAGAATTAGAAAGAAACTCGTCCCAAACGAAACCTAAAACAAAGAAAAATTAATGATCAAAAGCTATCCCAAACAAAACATTAATTCTATACTTGTTAAATTTTCTGAACTAAAAAGCTGTTTTAAGAAGCAATAAGAAAGCTGTCCCAAACGAAGCCTAAAACAGCGAAAAATTAATGGTCAAAAGCTATCCCAAACAAAGCCTTGATGCTTTACCTGTTATGGTTCCTGAAATCCATCCATCTAAAAGCACAAATTGATGTGGTACAGCCAAGTTGGGCAAAATTAGGTTGCAAAAGCTTAATTTTTCACAAGTTTATTATAAGAAGTCAAACTAATCTAATAATAAGCCTGAATTGGATTGATTTGCAATACTTTATAGCTCACTTTTTTTTTTTGGACGAATTTTCTATAATTTTATTTGATTTTTTTTATAGGTTGCATTAATTTCTTTTGCGTGATACTACTGATAGGAAATACTTGAATATTTCAAGTAAACCCTAACAAGATCGATAAAAACAGCAAAATATACTCGACAATTCTAATGAAAGCAATCAAAGCAATAGATTTTATTGTAGGAATCAAATCAACAAAAGGAAACGAAGCAAAGATACAATTGATCCTCAATTCGAGAGGAGGATTGTTATCTCCCAAATCAGTAGACGAATTCTAGAGCCTAAGACACCAAGAGAAAACTCCAAGAGAATACAATAATCAAGCATGTCCTAATTCTCCTAATTTCTTCTTATTAAAAGCAAATTCCCTTCTCTAACCCTAGCTGCCCACCCCCTCTTTCTCTCTCTTAATTGCTCATTAATCCCATGGACCCCACCCCTATTGGCGGCTAATTCAAAGGAGGCGGACCAGCCTTGGTCCACCTTTTATATGTGTGAACCGACCCCTTGTCTAGGGCCGTTTGGAGCGGTCCATTGGGGACTGGTCTAACAATACCCTCATCCCAAAGAATCACCTTGTCCTGTAGGTGAAAGCTGGGAAACTGATGTTTCACTCTCTCATAAGGTTCCCATGTGGCGTCGTAATCACGGAAGCTCTTCCATTTGAGCAACACTTCCTTAGCTCCATCTTCTCTTTGTCGAACTCCCATCAACTCCAAGGGTTCTAGTATCACCTCTAAATCCTTAGTTAACGTCACTAGTAACTTAGAGCTTGCTGCATGATTTCCAATGGCTCTTCTCAGTTGGGATACATGGAATATCGGGTGTAAAGTCATCGTTTGGTGGTAGTTTTAGCCAATATGCCACAGCTCCAATCCTTTCCAATACCTCATAAGGCCCAAAATATCTTGGGGCAAGCTTATCATTTCTCCTATTGACGACTGTCTTTTGCCTATAAGATCGGAGCTTCAAGAGCACCCTCCCCCCCCCCCCCCCCCCCCCAACCCTGTGTCCCCCCTACCTCGAATTGGATGTACTTCTTATGCCCATCTTCATCTTTCTTCATAATTTGTTGAACTCTCAGCAGATGCCTTTTTAACTCTTCCAACACCCTATCCCTCTCCTCCAAGTACTCCACTGAAGAAATTAGAGTATTGTTATGCCCAAAATCCATCAAGTGAGGTGGATCCCTTCCGTACAACATCTTGAATGACGTCATCTGAGAAGCAGAATGATAAAAGAAACACTCACCCCATGATAGTCACTTGGCCCATAACTTGGGTGTCTTCGATACAAAACATCTGAGGAAAGTCTTCAAGCTCCTGTTGACCACTTCTGTTTGGCCATCCATCTGTTGGTGATAGGTGGTTCTCCTCTTCAATATTGTTCCTATAGTATGAACAACCTTATCCCTATCAGATACTATAACCTCTGGTACTCCATGCATATTTACAACCTCTCTGATGAAAGCTGATGCCATTGTCAATACGGTATATGGATGTCGTAGGGGAATGAAATGAGCATACTTGCTCAATCAATCCACCACCACTAGGATCATTGTGAATCCTTATAATTGGGGAAGTCCATCTATGAAATCCATGGATATATCCTCCCATACTCGACTTGGTAAAGTTAATGGCTATAGTAATCCTCCTGGAGACATGGCCATATACTCATTCCTCTGACAGATTTCATATATGGCTAACATCTCTTCCACATCCTTATGCATCTCCTTTCAGTACAACTCTGAAGCTAGTCTCCTGTGTGTCTTTTGCACCCTTGAGGGACCTCCAATATCGCTCCCATGGAACTCCGGAGTAAGTGTGGGATGTGGACAGATGTCCTAGGCATCACAAACCTCCCTTGGTACAAAAGTCTCTCCTCTTCTAAAGATTACCCCGGGTAGCTACTCCCTTTCCTCAGTAAATCAGCCCTAATCTTTCCCAACTTCTCATCACAAGCGCTCTCCTCCTTGATGGCCTCCCAATCTAACATCATTGGAATTGACACTGCTTTTTCCTGTAACTCACCCATACATCTGGACAAAACATATGTCGTCTTGTTCTCCACTCCTGGCCTCCCAATCTAACATCATTGGAATTGACACTGCTTTTTCTTGTAACTCACCCATACATCTGGACAAAACATATATCGTCTTGTTCTCCACTCCTGGCCTGTATTTGATTTCAAAAGCATAACCCAACAATTTGGACAACCACATTTGAAGCTCCTCTATCACCATCCGCTATTCCAACAAATACTTCAAACTATGCTGATCAGTTCTGACAATGAAATGCCTACCTAGTATGTAGGGCCGCCACTTTTGGATGACTAATATAATGACCATCAACTCCCGCTCATAAACTGATTTTAGCCTGGCTCTAGCTGTCAACATCTAGCTAAAATATGCAATAGGTCGATGATTTTGCATGAGCACTGTCCCAATCTGTACACTGAGTGAAATCTGGTAGAGCTAAGACTGGTATAGTCATCATAGCCCTCTTCAAACTCTCAAAAACTACTATAACTGCCTCCCCCCATAGGAATCCGTCCTTCAATTGTTTTGTTAATGGTCATGCTATGGTGTTGTACCCTTTTATGGACCTCCTGTAGTATCATGTTAGTCCTAAGAATCCTCACAACTCCTTCTGATACTTAAGTAATGGTTATCTCAACATAGCCTCAATTTTTGACTGATTTGTTGCCACCCCCTCTTTGGACACAATATGGCTCAAATACTTTACACTGGTCTTGGCAAAATAGTACTTCTTCCGGTTGTCCCTTAGCTGATGCTCCTGCAACACCTCTAAACCCTCCTCAAGTGCTCCCAATACTCCTCTGTCCTATTGTACACTAGGACAAATCGCCTAAGGTAACGTCTGAAGACATTGTTAATGAGAGATTGGAATGTGGTTGGGGCATTAGTAAGGTCAAAAGACATCACCAGGAACTCATAATGCCCCTAATGAGTTCTAAAAACGGTCTTGGGCACGGGCACATCTTCCTTCTTCATTATGATATCCTGACGTCAGATCTATCTTGGTGAAGATCATTGCCCCACTCAACTCATCCCAAGTCTATCCTTCGTTCAAGCCTTAACAATCGCTATTTGAATCGGGTAATTTCTTGACAAAGATCTTTGATTATTGCTTCTTGAAGTGGCCGCTGCAACGTCCATCGACGAGACATCTTGTCAGACTATTCTTGGCTGGAATAAAAGGTCTTCTTGCTAGAATAAGTAGCAGACAGACAATTCTATGTAGGGGCTATAACTTATGAGATCGATCAAGGAAAAAGACTACATTCGAGGCCTGAGGCGGTTGATAGTGTTAACTTAGGAGGCCTCTTGACACTACCTCTTCGAGCAAAAAGAAAAATCACAGAGAAAACTTCTCCAAGATGAAAATAACTAGCAAAAATCATCACGATTGTGTAATGTCATTGTAGGCAGAAAGAACCAAGAATAAGTCAATTACGTACCGAAGATAGATGCCTTACAAACATCGGTAAGTTAGAACAACAACTTGGCAGCTGACAGCAGGTGTCTGGATCCTGTGCTGTCGGGTCAATGGCCAGACGAGCGGTTGAAATCAAATGCGAGCACCATTTTTGCAACAGGACAGCATAAAATTTGCTAGCCTTGTTGATCTTGGCGGGTGGCTAAACCTAGACAGCAACAGATGCTGTGGAGAAGAAAGTGGGCTGTCGTTCAGAAGTAGGTGAAAATCAACTGAACAATAGCTCTGACAACCAAGAAGAAGGTGGAAAGCAACTGAACAACCCTAGTTGGTTCCTGCGGATTGTGAAGGTGGCTGATAGCAACTGGACATCCACGTTTGGGGTTCTGGAATGGGTGAACAGCAACAGTTTGCAGTTTCTTGAAGAAGACAACACCAACTTGTAGTATGCGGTTTCTTGTGGAAGAGGGTTGGACGATAAGTAGAAGAACAAGATGATTTTTAGCGGAGGCGGAATGGTCAGCAACGGCGGCTGAAGAGGAGACGAGAGGGGCGGCCACCACCTGGAGACAATCCAGGATACAAAAAACAAAAACAAGAAGAGCCCACCGGCTCTGATACCAAATGGCATCGGACAAGAGAGCGACTCGGTAACGGACAAGAACGAAAGTTACCGAAACCGAGCAGCTCAGACAAAACCCAAGAACATGCTTCTTAAGAGGACAACACCACCTGAATAATTAGGATACAGAACCCATAAACCATCTCCTCCTCTACAAGACAACAACCCTTATTTATAGTAATTTGTAAGATAAATAAAGGGTCATAGTCTAAAAGAAAACGTAAAATCCAAATTATCTAATTATTTGTAATTAATATAGGGACTGAAGTTTATGACATCCGGCATCAGGATATATCCGTGGTCGAGTTTTTATAGTGTCCAACACGGTTTATTGTGTTCATATTTAGTTTGTTAGCTAACAAATGAGTCAAATATGAGATGCTTAACAAGCTAAAATTTTTACTGGTGAACATCAAGCTGAATGGAAATCCCTATCTAAAACCTCCCAATTCTGGAGCAAAATCAGGCAATATATCATATCCTTGTACTCTTTAGTTGTTGTAAACTGAAAACATACAAATATATTTCATTCTTGTCAATATTTTCATAAAGACCAATAATCAAGGAAAACTAAACAGTATGAAGGATACGCACATCTTCGTTCAGAACTGTACCCCATGAACTACATGAAACCATAAAAATGATCAGAACAAAAGCAATCCAGTTCATCAATTTTCATACTCTCATAAGTAGGTAGGGTGTAGTGAGTTTTCACCATACTACATCACATTCTCAAAGAAAACATATCCTGTGTAGTCAGAAATAAGAGGTACATAAAACCAACCTAGTAATCTGAATACAGAAACAGCACATAAAAAGTACTTTGAAAGATTACAGCATAAAGTATAAGCCTATAAGGAACAGTTCAATAATCATTATCAATCAGTTACAAATACAGAAAGTTTTCATTAACTAGAGTGAAGTGAAAGTAAGAAACCGACTACTTAGTTTAACCTTATTCCAGCTACTTCAGGTTTGTTTCCGAATACTCATTCAACATTTGTTTCTATCGAGTGCTACATAAAAAATTATAACGCACCAAGTCAAAGCATACCTCAAACGTTCACAAAGCCGAGCCAATGCATCTGAGCCAGTTCGGGATGCCACATCTTCAATGAGCAATGAATTGGATTTAGTCACGTTTTCAGCAAGCCGAAATTCACATAGCTCTTTCAATGTGCATGCATCAGTGATAACAACTGAGTGACCACCTCCAGCAGCCAATCTCGTCACTGCACCGACCCACCTGGTAGACAATTAAGACTTCGTTTGAGACGGCTTTTTTACTGCTTCTTACAGCTTCTTTCTAGTACAAAAATAAGCTATTTTAAGAAGCAGTAAAAAAGTCGTTCCAAACGAAGCCTAAACGACTCAGCTACCCTTACCACATATTTAAAACATAGAAGCAGAAGCAATTCACAGAAATGGCATACCAGTCAACAGGAGAAGGAAACCAGGCATATGTGGATTTATCATTAGCTGCCTGGCCATAGTTATTGTAACCCCACCCATATATCCTTCCATCTCGCATGTACACAAGCGTGTGAGAATGTCCACAGGTGACAAGATGTACACCAGAAGGTATGATTAAGACTGGTATATTACGAAACAACATTTCAGATGAATTAGCAACACAGGAAAAGTGACCAGTCTGAGGACCAAGCCCTAATTGTCCTGCTTGACCGCCACCCCAGGCATAAAGAGCTCCTTCAATGGTTCGAGCACACGTGTGCACACCACCACAGGAAACATCTTTGATCATAACCCCCTCAAGAGCAACCACTCTTCTAGGAATCAGTTCTTTGTCTCCATACTGAAGAGAGCAATGCCCAAGCTGTCCCATACTTCCCAGTCCCCATGTATATCTATATAAAAATAAGATAAGAAAAAAGCACATTTGATGAACTAAGGCTTCGTTTATGATGACTTTTTTGTTGCTTTTTAAAGCAGTTTTTCAGTACATTAAATAATTTTTTTTACTAAAAAGATGCTTTAAGAAGCAACAAAAAAGCCAGTCTCAAACAAAACCTAAGCCACAACAAAAATAAATAAACTTACAATTTAAAACTCCAATTAACAATGGCAGAACCAGAATATTAGAGGAGGGAGGGGAAGGGGGCAACTATTAAACATAGCTGTTGATTAACTGGCAAAATTTTCATACTATACATAACTACAATAGGGTTTATCCCAAACATATGAGGATGAGAGCCACCCTTAATCACTTTCTGGTTCCATCACCGCCAGTAAATTCTCATTTGGTTGCTTGAAAGTCCGAAAACATAATTTGAAAAAGTATAGAACTTAGAAAACAACACAGATTTCAACTCTAAAAATACCTTAAAAAATGATGATTTTATTTCCACATTCAAAATGAATGAAAACAAAATTATTATTTTCTTAAACACGACTTTTTCAAATTAAATAAACTGATTCCTAAATCTCAAAGCCAGATCATACTTTTTTACTTGGATAAATTGGGTCCTACATAGTTATAATAGTTTATATAAGCATCAGTGGTTTTGATTTTCACTTGGAGTTACACAAGATTTTAAAAAAATGAAAAAGAAAACACCCAGTTGAAAACCTATATATATTTATATATATACAGATTCACTCTACAAAGATAATACAATATTCATACCGCTATAAAAATAAAGGATTCCATTTTAAAGTGAATTGGCCTTTATTGAGCAGTAATCCTCTTGAACTTTTTGATAAAGATACTAAATACTGCAAATAAGAGCTTTTTGATGCTCACAAAAATCATGTATCGTGATCAATCAAATTGAAATGGAAGAGTTTGCCAAGCAAATACAAAAATTACTTGATTTACAACTCATCTGACCTCGTTTTAGTAGTCATAGTTCTCCAACATTTTGAGCTCTAAATAGAGCTAAATAAATTAGAGGAAAAGCTAGAATGGATGTGAATATAAATTATATATATAAAGACTTCCTATTATGCAAAAATTGAAGCAGGCAACGGATGCATGGTGTGTGGTGCGCATATGTTACAGTGGGAGTGAGGGGATGGGGCTTTGATTTCATCTAACGTCAAAAAAATAGATATGAGAGTACCAGATAACAGACAGGAATATGGTATTCCCAATATTCATTCATGCATGCAAGAATAGAGTTGTGAGAAAATAAAAAAACACATCCACCATGCACTAACTAAAATCAATCTCAACATCTATATGATATGTAGTAAATATAGTAAAGTAGAGAAAAAAGATGATGAAATTTATAGAGATAATTATTATAATATTTTCAAATACATTTTTTTTCCTTCATATTTAACTTTTGATATCAAAACATGAAGTAAATTTCCTATATTTGCATTTAAAACCAAAAGTTCGTAATTTTTACTATAGATTTACAACTAATATATATTCAATTATTTATAAAATTATTTAATAATTTGCTAGAAGAAAAATCTACATAAATAGATGAAAAAAACACAAAAGAGAAACAAAACATTTTTATAACTTTGTATGCCAAGATCAACAATAATAGTGAATTGAATGCCCAATAAAAATGTTAGTCCACAGTGTTTGCAAGGATATATCTTCTTCTCATGCTTAAGGGTATATCGTATTATCCCTTGCTTTGTAGAGTTTCTTTCTTATGTTTGGGTATAAAGATCTCATGGAAGGGAATTGGGGAAAAAATAATGATGTCCCACATTCCCCGTAAAAAAACTAGAGAAGAAATTAGACCTGGAAAGGTAGAATGGGCATAAATACATATGCAGGATAAGTGCATGCAAGGAATTAAGAAAATACTTACTCATTCAAAAGAATAAAAAAATATAAATCAATGAAATTGAGATGCAACTAAAAGAAATATTATTAACTAATTCCAAAGACAAAAGATATAACCAAGGAATCTCGGATGCAAACCCATGAAATTATGCAATCCCTGTCCTTATCATGACTTACCATGGAACAAGCATTGCAACAGTAATTTCGGTGTAACATAAGAAATTGTGCACCAAAGCAAATATCACTTCTGGTTTGTGTTATGCAAAGTTGCAAACATTTCAATGTGGCATAACAATCTGATACAGTTCGGCCTGAACCGATCAAAACGGCTCCGCCTGGGACTGTTCAATTTTACAAGAGGCGGGCTAAGCCGCCTCCTTAAACAAGCTGCCAGGGCTTGTGGGTCCCCTAGGGCAAAAACTAGAGAGAGGGAAGGCGGCGGTTAGCACTTTGGGAAACTATTTTGAATTGGGTTTATTCTAGGAAGGTTTTTATTGGCTTTGTATTAGGAAGTTATATATTTAAAAGAAGAGGGAGGCTAGGATTAGGGCATGCATGATTTGAGTTGTTCTCTTGGAGTTTTCCTTGGCGTCTTGGGCTCTAGACTCATCGTCTAGAGATTGGGAGAGAATGATCCTCCTCTCGAATTGATCCTCGAATTCAGGATCAATTGTATCTTTGCTTCATGTTTGCTTTGCTTTGATTTCCCTAATAAAATCTACTGTTTTGGGTTGATTTTGTTGGCGATTTTGTGTTCTTTCTCGCTGATTTCACCAATTATCGTTAGGGTTGCTTGCGAACTCAAGTAATTCCGATATGATTGCTTGCGAACTCAAGTATTTCCTATCACAATCTTCCTTAAATACATGTGAATTACTCTAGACTATTATAGACCACAAAACAAGGAAAACGTAGACATTGGGAAATAATAGTTACAAATATTCTAAACAAGGGCAACAGTGCTAAGGCAGATGAAAACCATTAGTCTTTGAAAACAGATACTCAAACGCATCAGTCCAGGCAGAAGACTTACAGCTCACCATTTTCTGATATAGCTGCCGTATGGTTCTCCCCACATGACACTTGTGTAATCTTCACAAGTTCAGGGGCTTCATCTAGAAATTTTCCATAAGCATTCAACGCACGAGATCCCTGTAGACCTTCACAAGTAAAACCTCTTCCAAGTTGACCATACTCATTGTAGCCTGGTGTGGAATAAAAAAAGTAAGCACCAAATCTAATTAAATTACGAAATGAAGTTGACGAGAAAAAGAATCTAGAAACTCTCAAGCACGATCGAAAACAATAAATGCCACCATCCCCTAAACATATTGAACAATAATAATAATAATAATAAATAAGCTTCTCAGCATGCATAGAACTTCTCAACACTGGATGTTTATAGATAAATGCTTTAAATCCACTATAGAAAAATTTACCCCACGCTTGCACTAAACCCTCATCAGATAAAGCCACTGTATGAGCTGCACCACACGAGACTTGGCGTATGACCTGTTCCCAATGGAGAATAATAGCAAGTTACAAACCTCTAAAAATTACTAAGCTAAAAGGAATCTCCAAAGAAACGCACTGCAGGGTAATATCATGAGACCAGAGCAATGACAGGCAAATAACAAGACTCCTTTGTATTAAAAAATAATAAAATATAATGCACTAACTTTTACCAGTGCATTTTATTAAAGCCTGAGAATGACAATATTAAATTGGAAGCACATCATATATAAAACAGGCTATGCACTTAATGGCTCTGAAAACTTCCATGAAGTTGTAGACTGAGCCAGGATGAAAACATTAAAAAAAAAACAATTTTATGTTTCCAACAAAGATGGATCAGAAGAGGTAAAATTCCCTTCTAGAAAACAAATATTTCAACTTTCTAATGAAGCGGTCAGCTTTTAGAACAGATTGAAATGTCAAAACTATGAATTATGTGAAAGTGCTTCTGAAAAAGATGACAGCTCAATGAATTGAATGGATATAAAAAAGAAGGAAAAAATATCTTCAACCACAGAAATATTATTCATAAAGCCTTTTTCTTAAAATTTTGAGTCAAAACACACAATCGTTTGCGTGAAAAGATAGAGATTTTGAACTGATTTCAATTCAACCCTATTTTATAATCAACACCTCATAGCAAACATAATGAAACTAGTATGGTAAATCATTTGTGAGCTACTGAATTGGGATAGACCCATTGCATCACATAATTTGAAGATTACCAATACAATATATAAAGTTTGACTTGAGTTTTGATGATTGTAAATATCCTATAAAATTCTAGACATTGAAGTTTTCATAACAGTAATGATCCCAAAATTTTCATCAAAATGCTGTAAATGGTGAAACAAGAACGTCAAGAGCTAATGGATCTGAGGCCCTCCACTTTGAGGCAAACTACAAACATGCTACAAATTAAAATTGATGCAAAATGAATGAAAAAAATGGATGTTTCTTACAGTGTCAGGAGAAAATGCCCCCCAATATAGGCGAGGATAATTGGAGCCCTGACAAGACCAGGGTAAAACTGTTAAATAACAAAAAAACTTGCATATAGAAAAGAAGAGGCCAATACCTGATTTTGTCCCCAAACCCAAAGCCTTCCAGTAGATATTGAACCATCATTTTCTCGTGGTTCTGCAATGGCAGCGGTGCAATGTGCTCCACATGATACAGATTTCACAAATTCAGTTTGCAGTAACTTAACTTTTGTTGGGTGCTTTGCGCTTTCTTCAGTTCCATCTCCAAGCTGACCATAGTCATTAGAACCTAGTTTAACACTTACTTAGATTACACTACAGCTAGAAAAGTAGAACAAAACTTCGAATGATAGATAATGGCAAATCTATTGATTCAATGGTATACTATTCATTATTTCCATTTGTAAATGAATATATCTGGCTCAATCTAGATTTGGTTCCAGTAAAGCAACCAAGAAGGCAAATGAACAAGCAGTTACTTACATCTCATATAATATCAAGTTCTAATAAAAATGAAAAGAATAATAAGAAAACCAAAGCTGTGCGATTCAAAGAACTAGAAAACACAAGGATTCTAAATTTGGCATCCCAAATCAAGAAGGGAAGCGATCATAACTGTTCAGTTAGCTGATGACGCACTTAAAAAAAATATATGTACATCCCCACCCCCATCTAACTTCAAATTCTACATTTTCGAAGATAGAAAAGAAATCTTCACTAATGAACATAACACAAGTTACAAAACAAACCCCATGTGTACAGAGACCCATCCGATTCAACGGCTGCAGTATGCTCGCGGCCACAAGCAACATCTAACCATCGCAAGTTCTTCCCTCCGGACGCATTAAATAGCTCCGGAGAAAGTTGCTTGGGGATCCTCAAGTGACAATCCTTTTCTTTTCTCGCTGTTTGCCCACAGTGATTGTAGCCCCAAACATAAATCGCACTCTTCATGGGGAAGTTCACGGGTCGAAAGTCGCACAAAACTTCGTCCACACCCATTTTCCCACACCTACTTGCTGTCCAAAATGATTAACTACAAAGAAAAAATAACTAACAATGTCAAACAAAATAAAATAACGAGATAGAAGATCGGCGCATCACGCGATCTGGTTTACCTTCAATGAGCTTCTAAATGGGGATCCGGAAACACAGACTCACAGGTAACGGATTCCGATACTGCAGCTTCGTATTATCTCCCGGAAGATAATGGAAACCTACACAGATGCGATGAAATCAAGAAACTAAACAAAGCCAGAACATCTTCCACATCCTTGGAAAGAAAATAACTCGCAAACATGGTAAATCGTCGCAACGAGCGATCTGGATTACCTCCAGCAATCTTTCAAATTGGGATCGCAACTCCGAAATCGTAGCTCGGTATGGTCTTCAAACCTGCAAAACCTCGAATTCGATGGATGCCTAAACAGATGCCATGAAAGATCAGAACCAGAAAACGTAAACAAACTAATCGAAAGAGAGCGACAGAGAAATTTTTCAGCGATTGAAAAGATCACCGACCATAAAAAACACCCGTTCCTCGCCTCTTGGAGAATTATTAGGTGTGGACACCGGAGGTAGGGATAGTCTGCACATCCACTTCTTAGAGTGAATTGTGCATTTTATTTATCTTTTATGTACGTTTTAATTACACTTTAATTATGCTTTAATTACACTTTAATTATGCTTTGACTATTCTTTTGTTGCACTTTTTTATTGTGTTTTATCTGCACTTTACCTATTTTTTTGGGTGAGTTTAGCTTAATGTTTCACGGATATATTAAATAAATAAAGTAAAAAATAATTCCAATTGAATATTCACATGTCTTAACTCCACGTGTCAATATTTTATTAGAATTCGGGCGTATCTCTACGTCTGGTTTTCGCACCTAATAATTTTCCCGTCTCTTGAGGGAGTTCAGACGACGGGGAATGAACTCATTGTTACATGAAAGGATGAAGAACTGCTTCGACGCTACGATGACTGTTGGATCGTTTACGTGGCGTTTCATCATCTTGAAAGCAGTTGATAAAATGGCGTGTATTTTAGTTTGTTCGTCGCTCAAGGTATCTATATAATTATTGGGATTTCTCATTTTAAGATTCCATAATACTAAAAAACAAAAGTCATGATCAATATATATATAAGGAGCTTGATTAAATTTTGATATACTTGACTGTGAAATAAACAAATATGAACAGCTATATGTTCAGCTTGTTTATGTTCATGACTAATATCAATTAAAGCTCGATAAGAAGCTCTTTAAGGAGCTTGATTAAATATTTACTTTGTATATTTTCATATAATTTTTAGTTTTATTAAAATAAATTATTTTTGTTATGTAAAAATTAATTATATTATTTTATGTTACACTATTTTAATATAATAAATTTGTTCATAAACAAGTTGTATTTATTCATGTTTGAAGTCTTCATGAACAAACTTATTTATAAGAAGAATCATTTTATGATCTTATTTATTCGTGAACATGCTTGTTTAGTAGATCGAAAACACTCTCATATATGTTCACAAACAAGCTCTAGGTGATTGCTTGTTAGTAGGCTTCATAAGGCTCGTTTATTTAAAACTCGATAAGCATACGCAAACTGAACATGAACCAAACACAATCCAAATATGAACATCAATTCTTTTAAATGAACCAAACTTGAACACAAATAAAACAGCTTGAATCGAGTTCAAACCAAGCTTGAACAAACTAATAATAAATAAACTCAAACATGAAAAAGCGCATACTCAGCTCGACTCGGTTTATTTGCAACTGTAGGTGTAAACCTACAACCAAGATAATACAAGATATTTTTTTTTCCTTATTCATGAAAAATTATTGCGTCCTCCCACCTGACGTAGAGATGCGTCCTCCCAGAGCTAAAATCGCACTAAAAAACGAGAAATACCAAGCAAATACCGAGCAATACCAAACAATAACGAGGAATATCATCATGTGAAGACCAATACCGAGCTATACCGAGCAATACAAAAAAATACTTAGTTTTTCCTAGAGAAAACTCGATATGTGCTCGGTATTGCTCGGTATTGCTCGGCATAACTCGGTATTGGTCTTCACATGATGATATTCCTCATTATTACCAAATAATACCTAGCAATATCGAGCAAAAAATGAGTTTTTTGGCGGTGGGAGGACGCATCTCTACGTCAGGTGGGAGGACGCAATAATTTTTCCTTATTCATTGACTCGAACTAGTAATCTCCCACAAACGTCTCATATTATGTGAAGGATCAAAGGTTTTACTAATATTTTTTATGTCAACACTAGATGGTCCTACATATATATATCAATATCATCGAATACATCTTAGCATGACTTACCCAATGATATTGGACATTTTTTTTACCAACACTACAAATGGCTAACATCTACTATGAAGACTACAAATTGACATGGTTAAACTTGACACCTCTATGAAAACTATGAATCGTTAGAATTTAAAAAAAAAAAAAAATTCAAAAGCACATTTTAAAGTATTCAATTTTAGCCCGTACTTCCCCATATCGCAGAATATGATTCTCAAATCTATTACAAGATGATTGATAAGCATAATTTTACTAACGATGTCATATATACGATATTTGACCATGTAACATAGAAGATTGTCAATAATTTGGATCATGGTGCATTAATATGTTGTGCCATTATTTTTGAATTTGAAAGGTATAAATTTGTAACAATAAATGTCGATTGAGGTTCTAAATGCAGTAAATCATTCATCTTGAAGGGTCATCTTGATTTAGTTATATATAGATAAGTTTTTCATGAAAGAGAACATTAAATTGGTAGATGCTATATTAAATGTCAACTCAAGGAGAAATTATCTTGTGCGGACACCGATGCGCTACGTCACCTGGTACACATTGGGTACACAGCCGTGATACACAACAAATGGGTGATTTGGCGGGCTGTAATTGGCCTCTGGATGGCGTCAATATCCGCATAGAATAATTTCACCAACTCAAGGAAATGTAAGGGGAGGACCTCTTTTGGATATGCCTTATTCAATTCTTTGAATTTGACTATATTTAATATTTTTTACATTTTTCATTGAAGTTAAAGAATGCCAACAAGAACATAGTATCTTTGTGTTCAAAGATAATGCTCAAAAGTACAAACATTTATAAAATTGAGAAGCCTGGATCTACCATGTTTTAGTTTAATGTTTTGCTAATTATCAAGATAATGACATACAATAGTCAGTTATAATATGTTATTTTCTAAAGTAATTTATATTCTATAACTTATATGAGAACATAATCAATAGGACATTCTTTTAGCTTTTCTTTGATAAAAAGGGCTCAAAAGATCTCAAGCCCAAGAAATGCTTTGAATAAAGTTTCACGAAGCTTGGGAGAATGGAGATAACATAAGAGTGTTGTAAACACCAAGGTTGTGAAAATCGGACCGGACAACGAACCGGACGAAGGAGAGGTTCACGGTTCGACCGGTCGAACCGGATGGCATAATAAATAATATTATTATTATAAAAAATAATAAAATTAACATAATAATGAAATATAATAACCATATACTTTAATATAAATTATTGTTAATTTATATTACATATTTAGATATAAACTATAAATATAAATTATATAAAAAACTCACAATAAAAATTAATTGTTTATAATATGTAAACACTCAATAAAATGGGAAGCCTTTTTAAATGAGCCAAATTATTATAATACACCTTAAGTTATTGAGTTTCAACATTAGAATAAGAGTTGTTTCCCCATAATATAATGGATTCTAAGGACCATGATCAATATATAGAGCCTATGAAGTAGTTGAATGAAGATATGTGATTTGTAACATAAAAAACAAATTAGGGGGGGTCTATTTGCAAGCAAAAAAAAAAAAGTAAAAAAAAAAAAAGAATGAAGATGTAGTTGGTGATATAGTGCCTTTGAACAAGATGAATTTCCTTATGTTCCATATATAATCATTGGATTTCATTTGTTCTTATAAATTCTACCTCCCATTGATACTTCTTTTACTAAAGAAATATTGGCATACATCTTCATGTCCTAATGATCCTTATTAATTTGCTAATTTTTCATTAGCTTTGATTGATATGATAACTAAAGCTTATTAATTTGAAACTAGTATGAACTATTAGCTTGAAGCTTTAAAAGTAGTGCAAAAGTTATGGTTGCTTTTGATTTTCCAATTAAAGTCATGACCAAGTTATGTTATGCATTGTTTTGGTTCTGGACGGTTTGATGCACAACCGATTTTTAAAAGGTGAATCGGACCAGCCTTCAGAACGGTTCACAGTTGAACCGGCCGACCGGTCCGATTTTCAAAACGTGGGTAAACACTCAATAAAATGGGAAGCCTTTTTAAATGAGCCAAATTATTATAATACACCTTAAGTTATTGAGTTTCAACATTAGAATAAGAGTTGTTTCCCCATAATATAATGGATTCTAAGGACCATGATCAATATATAGAGCCTATGAAGTAGTTGAATGAAGATATGTGATTTGTAACATAAAAAACAAATTAGGGGGGGTCTATTTGCAAGCAAAAAAAAAAGTAAAAAAAAAAAAAGAATGAAGATGTAGTTGGTGATATAGTGCCTTTGAACAAGATGAATTTCCTTATGTTCCATATTGGACTGGCCGGTTTTAAAAAATCAGGACAGGAACTGGCGATTCAAACCGGTTCTGGATGGTTTGATGCACACCTGGTTTTTAAGGGTGAATCGGACCAGCCTTCAGACCGGTTCACGGTTGAACCTTAATAATTTCATTTGTTCTTATAAATTCTACCTCCCATTGATACTTCTTTTACTAAAGAAATATTAGTAGTTGGTGATATAGTGCCTTTGAACCAGATGAATTTCCTTATGTTCCATATATAATCATTGGATTTCATTTGTTCTTATAAATTCTACCTCCCATTGATACTTCTTTTACTAAAGAAACATTAGCATACATCTTCATGTCCTAATGATCCTTATTAATTTGCTAATTTTTCATTAGCTTTGATTGATATGATAACTAAAGCTTATTAATTTGACACTAGTATGAACTATTAGCTTGAAGCTTTAAAAGTAGTGCAAAAAGTTATGGTATCTTTTGATTTTCCAATTAAAGTCTAGACCAAGTTATGCTATGCATTGTTTTGATCCTTGCTTTATATGTTTTGGTTTTCTTATTTAACACGACGAGTAGAAAATATTTAGGCTTCATTTGAGCAGCTTTCTTACTGCTTTCTACAGCAGCTTTTTTTATATCAAAAATTCTTAAAAGCAATGAAAAAAGCAGTGGTCAAAAGCTGTCCCAAACAAAGTATTAAATACGAGGGTACTTGTTGGATGATTTTTTATCTCTTTAATTTTCTATGCTTAACCTTAATTTTTGCATGATTTTTATTACAATTGGGAGTTTTTCATAAAGCTAATGTGAAGAAAATAAATTTTTTTTAGTTATAAAAAGCAACTTTCTAATGTAGAAATTTCTAAAAAGTTGTGAGAAAATAATAGTCAACAAAATTATAGTTGTGGCCTAAAAATTTTGAATAAAAGGAATATAGTGTAAAAACAAAGAAATATAGTTGAAATATTTTGGAGTTATTTTGATTAGTGTAAAATAAATGTAGATTATTTTTTTATTTGATTTGAAGTAAAATAAATGTAGGATAAAATTCAATAATTGTTGGCAATGGTGGCAAATCAACCAATGGGTAGAGCCGATGATGGCGACTGATGCGAGGTGGCGAGGAAGTCAATGACAAAAAATTTATAATTATTTAGAACTCGTCCGAATCTAACAATTTACAAACACCAAAATTAACATAGATGGTGAAATTCAAATATTTCTTTTACTTTAAACCAAACACTAATATTTTCAAAATCTTTGAATTTGAAATACTTTACACCAATTTTACATCAAATCAAATAGCCCTTAAATCCCAAATTTAGAAACTCCAAGGATAGATTGGGTTTAACTTTACATATGCAAGTTTCTTACGCACCGACCGAATAAAAAGAATTACATTTAATCTTAATAATTAGTATTAATTAATTAAAATAAATTTATGTTGTTAAAAACTTAATTTGATCAAATAAAACTTATTATTAACTAATCTATTGAATTATTAATTAGTAAGTAATTTGAATATTAATTTCAGCAAATTATTAATCTCAACTAATTCAAAAATCTCCAAACTTTATTAATTAAAATTATTAATATTCAATAATTTTATTTAGATACATATATTAACTAATATATATTATAATTATTGATCGAGTATTTAATTTAATCTTAATAATTAATATTAATTAATTATTCATTTATTATCTTACTTACTACTATTTTTATTTTTATTTAATCTATCCACTATTTTAGTGACCTTAGCGCTATTAGTAAAACTAAAATTAGAAAGGCTTTAAAGAAAATGAAGTGTGGAAAATTGTTGCCATCCGATGGGTCGCCTTAGATGATTTGGTCATGTAAAATTGTTGCCTTCCGATGACCCTGCTAGGAGAGTAGATTTATTAGATTTGGCCTATGTTAAGAAATGTAGAGGTAAACCTAAAAAGACATGAGAATTTGACTCTAAACAAGACACAATAGAGAAAAATGATTCATATAGATAACCCCACGTAGTAGGATAAAGGCTTGATGTTGTTGTTATTGTTGAATCTATCTAAATAGAAGTTATTATTTAATTAACTTAATAAATACTGGGTTGCTAAATTCTTAAGATAAGAAACTTACGCAGCAGAAGCAGAGGACAAAAACATCATATATTTATGAGAAATAAAAATAATAATAAACATAATACTATAATTTAGGCTTCATTTGGGATAGCTTTAGACAACTTTTTTTTTTTTTTGCTTTCAATAAATTTTTATACTAATAAACAGCTTTACAGAATAGTAAGAAAGCAATCTCAAACGAAGCCTTAACCTTAATCGCACTCTTCAAACATTATCCAGATTCTATGCTAATGCACAATTCAGCACACCTTACAATAATCAGGCTTCTCAATCCTTGATAATTAACAGAACAAAAGTGACAAACAAAGGTTCATAATGATATAAAATCACTACAAATGAATCTCTACTGATGATAAAGGAACAATAAATTAATCATAATCTGAAATTTTCAGTTTAATAAAGCCAGTAATCTGATCAATTCAGTATGAACACCAACCACACCAATCCATACTCAAGTCACAAAGATAAAAGATTAATCAAAATCGTATAGAAAATGATTGAAAAGAACCAGTAAACAAGTTCTGTACAATATTGTATCTCATTCCAAGTAATTCTGAACTCTCAGTAGGCTGAAAAAACTTGGAAAAAAAAAAGGCAAACTTAAAGAGGATCAGATTTCTGTACTAATGTGAAGGTTCTAAGCTACTCTATCACAAGCAGGCAAGCAGTAGATTTCAAATTTTGGAAGCAAAGATGTATTTCCAAGTAAACGTGGAGTTGATTGATCTTTGACCAATAATCTCTGTTTGATCAACTCTCCTTCACAGAATGCAACCAGGAAGAAAGGCTTTGCCAATCATGAACAGATGATTCTGCTTTTTATATTCGCAGAGCAGATTTTCTCCCAGGAAAGCAGGAAAGAACTGGATGACTATGATGTCATTGTGATTCAGTGAATACCATCACCTGCAATTGAGATGAAGCATGAAGGAATATGAGAAGGAAAATGTGTCAAGGAATAGCTTATCATCACTCATTTTCATATTGAGGTTTATTTTGATAAGCCTCTCTCATTAATAGGAGAAATTATTCTATGCGGAGACCGGACGGCTAGAACGGATTTGCTGCCCTTTAGCTGCACTTTTGCAAATACTCAGCAAAACGACAGCAAATATGCATACATAATCGCACTTTTGCTTCCATTTTGCTAAGTATTTGTAAAAGCGCAGCAAAAGTACAACAAATATCCTACTAATTAAATATTTACTGCCTTTTAGTTGTCCTTTTATTGTGCTTTTGTAAATATTCAGCAAAAAGATAGTAAAAGTGCAATTATAAATGCATATTTGCTACCCTTTTGTTAAGTACTTACAAAAAGGCAGCTAAAGCGTAATAAATCCGGACGGTTCTCAACGTCCGATTTCCGCACAGAATAATTTCTCCATTGATAGACTCGTATTCTTCTTAAATCTGTTAAGAAGACTTTCTAAATAGACAGAGAGAGATGAATAGTAGCGCATTAACATCTAGGATTTCAAAACTGATCAAGAGTAGAACAGTTTGAAAAAAAAAAATTTATGGAAAAAAAACCAGATAAAGCTCAATGAGGCCATGTCTTCATAGTACTATAGTAGTATCAGACTTCAATTTATCAGTATACATTGCCAGGCTCATCTATCTAACCCAAGCCCGGCACTATCGATTGCTTAAGTTGACAATATATTTTCAAATACAACAAATAGATAGATTGCTTGAACAAAAAATCTTTCGAACAATTGAATTCTGAAATAAAAGCCAGTTACCTTGCCACAAAATGGACATTTGTCGCTTCTCTCCATCCACTCATAAATGCAACTAAGGTGGAAATGATGAGAGCATAAAAGTGTTATTTTTGGATTTTCCACTGTGTAATCTGCAAAATGCATATGATATCAAGCAAGCAAAATCATGAAAGGACAATAAATACCAGAAAGAATAGCCACATTATATTATAATAAAACAAAAGGAACACTTGCCTATTTCATCAAACATTTGAGCTATTTCATAACTTAGAGAAAAATAGAAAAAAAATCTGCTTCACAAGAAAGATAAAAATGACCGGTCTCCATTAAACTTTTTTCTTTGCCAACTCAAATCCCTTGACTGAGTTATATGCACTTTTCTCCATTAATCTCTGAAGCCTACAAGCAATCATTTTACTAGGGAATTGATCATTCAAAAGGAAGTTGTTAAGGTAACAATTCAAGCTTTCTTAGTAAATGGACAGAGATCGAAGAGTCCATAAAGCAAATTACTAAAATGAGAAAAATAAGAATAAAATAGAACACCCAAGATGTATACAACATATATCTTAGGATAAAGAACAATAAGGACCATCATTGTAACATTTTCCCAACTATTTGAGAATGAATGCTTCTTCTCAATTATTTCTAGTTAGGTCTATATGAAATATCAGCTCTAATTTATGCCGGTCTTTAGGCACAAATTCTAGAATGTTACTTTAATCTATCCCTCTTTTCTCTCTTATTCCTTTCTCACATTATTCTATCTACCCTCATTATTTCCTTCGATGTAATGTTATAATTAAACTTATCCAAACAATTTGAATATATAAGCACTATAATTATAATTTTATAAAATTTATCTTTAAGTTTCCATGATATTCACTTTTTACGTACACTTCCAAGATACTACTATATTTTACCACTCAATTTTAACTTAAAAAATTATGTCCTCAACTATTTTCCTATTCTTTTCTATAATAAATTCAATAAACTTAAATTTAACACACATAAAAATCAATTTTTCTTCTAACATTCTTAATTAATAAATATTGATTTCCCATCTACTGAAGTTGCATATCATATACTCAATCATTATTCCACTAATCCTAAGCCCCTTCTCCTCAAAAAGTTCTCTATCATTCTAAATTCTAATTTACTTCTTGAATATCTTTTATAAACATGTCTATAACATATAAAAAAAAAAGGACAAGTTCAAGCAAAACCTTCACATGACCTTACTGTGGCCAAATCTTTAATGACGACACAATTATTTGTGCTGCAAGTCATTGCTCCATCAAAGTAACTAAAGTATGTCTTCATTGTCACAATAAAGTAAAGCTGCTCCTACCATCATTTCATAAGAGGTATCCACTATTAATCCTCCATAATGTATTATTAAGATTTAAACATTTTTATAGATATGATAATATGAGATGGACTTTATGAAATAATTATAAACTAAATAAATAAATAGAAAAATAAAATACTAGTTCAAGTTACTATTTAAAAAAGAACAGCTACAAGTTGACTGCACTAATCGTACAAGTGAAAAATTTCTTTACCAGGGGATAGATTTAAACAACCACCTCTAGTAGGCATGACATAGTTAGAGATAGGAGGGTCATTTCTATTAATAAAAATTATTTAGGAGGCTTTTGTCTCTTATTTTCTTAGGAGGGCTAGTTTAGTAATTAGGTGGCATAGAAGTTGATAGGTGTTTTCCAACAAATATCCAAGCCTTACGTTAGGGAGAGATTATTATGTGCAAAGTCCAGACCTAGAGAGCCGTTTGATTTTGTGATTGTGAACAGTAAAAGCAGAGTGGTGAACAGTAGTAACTACAGTTTTATTGTTCACAATCACACAACCGAAAGTTTCTTCGGGTCTGGACTTTGCACAAAATAGTATCTCTACGTTAGGGGGAGGAACTTCTTAAGAGAGATATTTCAGATTTTATCCAGACTCCAGAGACTTGGGAATTATTTCCTTTTGGGGTGGATTTGCCAAAACTTGGTGAGGCGGAAGATAAGGTAAATCACACGGAGTCCAAGATTTTGTGGAGATGGGTTTTACCTAGAGGCCACTAGGATCAGGAAACAGACCTACTTTCTCCAGCCATTTCCGTTTTTAGGGTTGCCATGCGTCCATCAAGCAGTTTCCAAACCGGGAAGCAGGTCGTAGCAGCACTTTCTATGACTCCATGGGATTGGACATGATTCAATCAGGGAAATCCTGAAGAGCCTTTGAAGGGCTGCAGTTTTCTCATCAAGAACCTATTCTTCTCAGGTTTTCTGTTTTCAATTCTTGTTTAAAAAAAAAAAAATCAAATACTTACTGATGTTTATGCTCTTTGTTTCTTGCAGGCAACCGCTGGATTTCCAACTGTACAATCAGCAAGAAACGGCAGGAATTTGTTCAGATTTCCAGCCAAATCCAGTCTAAGGAAGGTAAATAGAGAAACAATTTGTGAGAATTGGAGAATTGCCAATGGTTGTTGCCAAGTGAAACTGAGAACCAGATTGCTATGAATCAATTGGAGCAGATTATCATCATCTTGATTCAAGAACACCATCTATGTCAGGTTTTCTGTTCTCCAACTAGTCAAAATATTTTATAATTCCTGTTTCTTGAATGGTCCTCTACCTATTTGTGTTTGGAAAATTTGGGAAGTAGCCTGTATGAATTTCCAGCTTCCTTTCAAGTGCACCAGGAGGCCAGCCAGGAGATAACCATGTGGGACATTCTTCCACCTACCTTGTGGAGTGTTGTGGTCGTCATCCAATCAAGGAAGGACATAAAATGCTTCCATTTTCAGAAAGCAACAGTAACTGCTTTCCAATTGAAATCTGAAACATAAAGGAACAGAAGCTGAATGCATAGAAAAGTTTTTTTGGGTCTAGTTTGATTGCTGCTATTACTATTAGTTGGCTCCTTTCTTTTCCTACAATCGGTATCAAGGAAATTGTAATCAACAACACTGAGCTTTGGCTCTATGCGAGTATAACCTAATAAATGGTGGAAACAAAAATGAGGTGTTTTTATCATGATATCACCGAATAATCCTCAACATTACCATCAACTGGAAAGGAGGACACTTGCAAAAAGGAAAATGGATATGAGAATACCTGATAGGAAACACTTGAAGATTTCAAGTAAATCCTATCAAGAGAGCAAAAACAGTGAGAAATCTCCACAATTCCAATAGAAAACCAATGAACAATAATTTTATTGCAAGAAAACAAACTACATGAAAAAATAAAAAGATACAATTGATACATATAAACTATTACTATTGGAAGGATCGATCTCTCCCAAATCTCTAGACGCCACTAGAGCCCAAAGAAACTAAGAAATCTCAAATTTTAGCCAAATTCAAGATGCCCTAACCCTAGGAAAACAAACTATTTAATGCATATAATTCAAAAGGAAATATCTAAACAGTTCCTACATTCAAATTTCCCTCCTAATCCCTCAAAAAACCTTCCAAAATAGCTCCCTTGGATCACGCGGCATCTGCGGCATGTACAAGAGGCGGAACCTCCGCCTATGCTTCGTCCGTAAGCCGGTCCCGCATAGACCGGCTGGACCGGTCTAACAGTACCCTCCGGTAAATCAATAAATTTAAAATAATTAAGTAGGAAATTTTCATCTCAAAACTAAAATAAGAACTCATGATTACAAGGCCCCATCTCTTAATCCAATTAAATTCCCTTCCGAATCTAATCAAACAACTTCAGGATATTTTCTTAAAAAGATACAGCAGTCCAATACCATTTCCTCCAATGTATCCAGCATCCAGCAGAAATAACAATAGAACAGCATTATGTACTAAGTGCAAGTTATTTCCATCAAAAATATTTCTTACTCATAACTAAGAAAGAAGATGTTTTGATACTGAATTTGTTTCTCGAATCTTACAGTCAACTGTATTTTTAGAATATCAGATTTAGGCTTTGTTTGGGATAGCTTTCTTATTGCTTCTTAAAGCAGCTTTTTAGTACAAAAAAAAAATTCATATTAAAAAGCTGCTTTAAAAAGCAGAAAGAAAATCGTCCCAAACGAAGCCTTAGCGGAAATGCGGGAAAGTTAATTTCTCATCATACCTTCAAGGCAGGTAGGGCAGACATCTTCATCTTCAACCTGATGGAAAACATAAGCAAAACCAGTTTTTGTTTGCTTTGATGGCTGCTCCACCGAAGAATCAGAGAGGATTTTCTTTGAATCCCCATCAAAGACTGGTTTTTTTAACTCTTCCGTAGCACCATCAGCATCACTGCTTCTCCCAAATTCAGATGGTTCATGGCAAGGGAATGAGAGCTTACCTAGCATTGATGGAGTTGTTTGAGATTGGGGATCGTCATATGGTAAAGGACGGGGAGGAGGGCGAAATGTATCAGATATTGAATTGTCATCAGAAGGAGAAGGAACCACAACTGCTCTTCCCTGATGGGATGAAGAAACAGGACGAACATGCCCTCTTTGGAAAAGAATATTGTACTGCGGGGAAGCACATATATATTTCAGTGTGCATCCTCGCTAAATTACAGACCAAAATGCATTCTCAAATTATAACATTCAATCAATTCATTTAAAGTTTAATCATCAAGGAAAAAAATACCTTAGCATGACTACTTATCAAGATAATAATGTACTAGCAATAATTTTTGCAATGTTGTCAACTTTATAAAGATCCAATTCAAACTTCTATCAAGCTACATTACAGATAGTAGATAAATCACATTAAAATAACCTACAAAAGTTGATGCATAACAAATAATACTAAAAAATAAAAGTCTAGCTCCTCCCAATATCATATTGCACTCATCTCTCTCAGTCTCACTAGCTGCAACCCTCCCACCATCATAAATCCATTACCTTTGTTGTTAATATATGTCATTTAACGAGCTCGCGAGTAGAGCTTATCGAGCCTCGAGCTCGAGTTCGAGCTTGATAAGACTTGACTCGTTGGCTCGCGAGCTTACTCGATTAAGTAAATATTTATGAATAAGAACTAATCTCATTTATAATTTAAAATTAAATTCACTTATTTAATTAAGTATTCGTATTTTAAAACTTTAAAAATTGTTATTTTCAAAAAACATTACTACAGCATTAAATAATTGTAGCTGCACATCTCCCAAAATATTTTTTTTTTATAAAAAAAAGAGCTTTTCCATTAATGCTACAGTAAAGCTACCTCACTTCCATTACTGTCACTTACAAAAAAGTAAAAAAAAAAATTGTTTCTTCTTCCGTCGCACCCGTGGGGATTTCACCGGTTGTGCTTACCCAGTGCTTCCACGAGCTCGAGCCGAGGAGTTAAAGGACGAGTCAAGTTTGAGTTCATTTTTTAGGCTCGATTCGAGCTCAAGTTCTAGTTGGATTTCTAATTGACGAGCTGAGTTAAATAACGCCACTACTCGACTCGACTCGTTTATACTCCTAATTCAAAATATTAAGACTAATTTCAAGATTGGATATCACAATTTTGTATTTGGTTGCAAGTAAAAATGCAATCTCAATATCACTATAAAATACCTAGGGCATGCCCCAAGAAGCATTTCCTGAGGTAGAGGGTAGGTGGAAAATGACGGTGTCAACTGTAGAGTGGTTGGTGAGAATGAGTGTTAATAGAGCAAAGGAAGGGTGTCTTTACTGCGGCTTCTCCCAAGCGATGCCTTTTGTAGAGCGAAGGAATCACAAGTGATGCTTTTTGCTCAATGTATTTCTATTTCGTCCAATTTTGATGAAGTTGAATACATCGACACTGAATTCAATGTGAGATTTGGAATTCCTCAAACATTAATTTGTATTTGTTTTTCCACTAGCCAAATACCCAAAATTTTAAAATCCCTACATTTAGAATGCACTACACAATCAAAACCCCTCCTGCCAAATAGCCCTTTAGTTACTAGTAACATAAGCATTTTCAAATAACATGTAGGGGTTTGGGGTTTGGTAATTGAGAGCAATTGCTTAAATTAAATTAAACAATAAAAGAAAATACAAAGAGGATAGGCCAAAGGATCAAAACCATTTCAACCTACGAGGCTACACAAAATAGAAAAGTAACTACTAAGAACAAAATAGGTATAAAATCAATGAGATTAGAAAACTGACGAAAAGGAAGAACAAAATGTGGGAGCACCGAATAAGACAGCCCCCGAGTCAAAAAACTTAGAAAAAATTTAATTGCAATTGGAAGAGTGAGGTGAATGTCAAGAGACTAACAAATAGACATAACTAAGGAAACACAAGGCAACCCAAAGTACATCCAAGAGATAAGATCAAAAGGTTACTACTAATCATCGTAGTCAAAGCTCGATAATAAAGAGCCAAAAACTTGAGTTAGGAAGAGTTTATATCCCGTTATTAGTGTTTGTCATTATAATTAACCCAACATATTTCAATTTTTAAAAATTGTTGGTTCTTAAGTTTCTTGTTTTCACATTATATAGATTTTGACTGACATTGATATGGATTCTAAAATATCCTAAGATGTCATATTTATAAAAGTGAATATTTTGCAATATAATGTCAACAATGTTTTCTTCTCTTTTTTTCTTTCTCTCTACCTTTCTTCCTCTTAATTTATTATAGATAAAAAACTTGAGTAGGCACTTAATCTAATTTAAAGATATGTTGCTTCTAACATTGGAAATAGGGGTGTAAGCGAGTCAAGCCGGCTCGAACTCAGCTCGACAACGAGCTCACGAGCCAAGCTTATAGAGCCGCGAGCTTGGGCTTAAACTCAAGCTCTTAAGCTCGTGTATTAAACTAGCTCGAGTTCGTGCCTGATGAGACTCGGCTCGCGAGCTCGCAAGCCAGCTCGTATGATATATTATTCAATTTTTTTTATTATTAGTATTATTATTTTTTAAAAGTATGTCTTTATTAACACTACCTGTAAAGAATTTTCCCAAAAAAAAAAAAAAAAAAAAAAAAACTTAACCTATACAGCTATGAAGTTCTGTTTTAGAAAAATATAAAACTGTAAAGCAATTAATAAAAACTACAGCTTTTTCTTAAAAAGAGTGCAAGAATCCTCGGCCCTCCCATCTGCACCACGTGTATTCTTCTTGTTGCAGCATATCATCTCCGGCGGCGGTCAAGTCCCTATGGTCAAAAGCTAGCATGCGAACCCACCTCTGTAACCACGAGCCGAGCTCGTGTTCACATTTTGAGCTTGACACGAGCTCGAGCTCAGATTTGAGCTTGGGATTTGGCCGACGAGTCAAGCTCAAGTAAGGTATGACTCGAACTCGGCTCAACTTGTTTACACCCTAATTGGAGATCTTCCTGTATCTTGTTGTTACGATTGGCTTCTCCAATCACAGTAGCTGTTGTGAATCCATAGGCATTTAGGAGATCAATTGAAGTTGTTAATCTCCTGCAGCTATCCAGAAAAGCAAAGATGTTGAATGAATATGTTATCTAGAACTTCAAATTTGAGGAAAAAAGCCAAACGGGCTAAAGGAAGAAGATTAGAGGTGAGTTGTTTATTTAAGAACCTAAATCTTGGAAAAGAATAAGGCTAATTTAAATGGAGAAACCCTGATTTTAGTAAGGGTCTCAATCATGGATTGCTCAATGTTATGCTTGACCCATCTCTTGATATTACAACTGAGATCAGAGCACCAAAAAAGATATAAAATAAAGATGACATAGAGAAGATTGAAGATCAAGAACTTTACAAGGCAAAATGGATTCAGTCTTTACAGAAGATGGTGTTGCTTGTGCATTTTTGATGCAGCATTGCCAGCAGAAGTATTGCAAAACGTGGATGTAAATAACTTATTGGATCTTGCTAACAGGGCTCACCCTATAATCCTCTTGAGTCTTCTAGATAAAGTTCCAAGGAAGATTGTTGAGGAGTTGAGAATTAGTGTTTAGAGTATGTTTGAATCCACTTACTTCAAGAGGTCCCTTATAAATTGGATATAACTCAAGAAGTAGTTATAGAGCTTGTAAATGGATGAATCTAAATCATCAAAATAAGTATTTGAACAACTAAGACAATCATGATGGATCTTAAAAATATTGAAGCTAAAATTAAGGGTGATGATCTTGTCATAATCTTTTTGGGTGTTGGCCAAAAAGGTGTGAATATTTTGTAGATAATATGCTATATAATATAACCACTCATTTTAAGGAAAAAGTAAAATCAACCCTAAATTTCAAGGAATTAAAAAAAGAGTGGAGAATCAAATCATGAAAATATTGGTGATAACCTTATGATGCAACCCTAAAAAACAACCTTGGTTCTAGGACTACAAATTACAAACACCTTCCTTTCAATATAACATAAACAAACACAACAATAAAGCAGGATACAACAACACCTTACAACTTATAAAAGTTTCGAGAAGAATGATACAGGTAGAATGAAAACCGTGAAAAGAAGAATTAGATAGAAGTCCATGACAAATTAGTAGAGGGAAGGTAGAAGATGATAGCTCGTGAGCTAAAAACCTGCAGGTTTCACATTCCAAAAATTCATCACAAATCTCTCTCCTAAAACTCTTTTTCACAAAGGAATTCAACCCCAATTTAGAGGAGAAAGAAGAGGGAAGGACATTTATTATCCACATAAATGTGCCACCAAAACAACCACTAAAACCCCTCCAAATCAACCCATACATGCACAGGGATTAACAAGGGGAAGAAACCGAGCAGCCAACAGCAGTGAAATAAAAAAAACAGCAAGGAAAATGAGTATCCAGCAACAGTGAAACCAAAACAGCAAGAAAACCAAAATCCAACAGAAAAACAGTGAGCCAGCAGGGAAAGCCGAAGGGTTAACAGGAAACCAAGGAGCTAATAGCAAGAAACGAACAGCCATAAGAGAAATAAAGCTAGAAACACAAGTGAAAAATAAAGAAAATAAAGAAAATATAAAATAGCTCGCCTTGACTAAATCACCTTATGGTTGGTAGAAGAATGGAGAAATGTGATTTCAGCACAAATTTAAAAAACAAATGCATAATTCACCATAAGAAAGGTCACTTCAAGAATATATGCTCAATAAGGAAGATGAAGACACCTAAAAAAAGAAAAAAATTATTAGAACAAATTGTAGTTACTAAGGAGGGATATGTGTTGTAGTTTTGTCCATTATAGAATCCAATTCTCTAGCAAGGATTGGATTCTTGATTACGGTTTTCCTTCCACATGTGCCTAAATAAATCTTGGTTTGAGCTATTACAAGATTTAGATAGTGGCATCGTGATATGCTTTGAAACCACACAACTTGCAAGACCATAGAGATTAGCAAGATAAGATTAATTTCATTAAGAATTCTAAACATATATGATTATGCATAAAGAGTGATGGTAGGAACTCAAGAATATACAAGAGCTCATTTGTTTTAATGAACAGAATTTGAAGAACAATCGTCGAATGATCAATTAATGTAATTATTAACTCAGAAAATGCAACCCAATTATTGCATAAAAACTTGGCCGCATAAATCAAAAAAGGGCTTTAGGAGATTAAAAGAAAAGGTTTTTTATGTAGTGACAAGATTGAGAATCATGGATTTTTGTGAAAATTGTGGTACAGCGAAGGCAAATATACCCAAATTTAGATTTTTCATACACTTTACAAATGGAGTTCTTGACGACATTCATTTAGATTTGTGGGAACCTTCTTGTGCAGAGCTCAGTTCAAATATCAGAAGTTAAGAGAATGCTTCAAGTTAAGTTTGAACTAGACAACATGGGTCATAAAAAGAAAAGTTTCGGCATGGAGATAAAGAGAAACAATTTTTTAAAGAACTATATATATACCAAAATTCACACTTGAAAAGGATGCTAAAGAGATTTGAAATGCAATATTCAAAAGTTATTCTAGCACTATCTGCTCCACATATAAGCTAGTCAAGGATAATTCATCGTCAAATGATGATGATAGGATGTTTGTAGATGGATACAAAAACATAGTTGGAACCATTATGCATGCGATGATTTGCAACAGACATTATTGGCCCAAACTCCAGTAGCTAGGGCCTAGGAGAATAAAGGGCACAATAGAAAGTTCCTAATAAGAAGGTTGAGTTCATTAGGCTAAAAGAGAAAGGAAAATCAAAGAAAATATGACAAGTGATGAAACCATAATGATCCTTTTAATGAGAGTGTTAATGGTTTTGAGTTTACGGCTATTCAACCATAAATACATAATCGAGTGACATACTTATATCAAACCCAATTTTCCCATCATAAATCCAAAATATGTGAGTAGAATGAACTTAGGAATTTTTTAAGTTGGGCGTTGGTTTCTTATCCTAGAATAGATAATCATTCTAGTATCATAGTTTATGCAAACCATAATTCTATATATACGCAAGGAGGGGGGAAGGTAGGCATGAGCAACGTGGCCAAAAAACTTCAATAGGATCTTATCATACAAAATGAAATTATAAAATAAGAAAAATGAGTTATCATTCTCAATAAAGATAGTGAGTGCATATTTGATCTTGTTAGCAATAATAAAACATTTCTTCCACAAGTACGAAGAATCAAGGGGAGGATTGATCAAAATATCATTATAACTAAATTTCCACCAGCTGCTGGAAGTGCTTTTTATAGCATAACAATTCAAAATTAGTCTAACCTGGAAGTGCTTTTTATAGCATAACAATTCAAAATTAGTCTAGCATCGCAGGTGTTGTTAGTACTTACAACATTTCTAGACTCTAGAGCATTGGTCTGATGAGGGAGGTAGGCACCAGTAAGGTGCCCAAATAACTTCCTTAGGCTCTTACCATGCACCCGAAAATCATTAAATAAGGAGAATGAGTTATCATTAACAATGAAGATAGTGACTGGAAATGATATTATTAGCAATAATAAAGAGTTACTTCCACAAGTAAGAAGAATGAGGGGAGGCGGAGGTTTGAGCCAAATGTTAAATTTCCACTAACAGTTGAAAATGCTTTCACAATGTAACAAGTTCCAAATTAGTCTAGCTTTGCAAGTATGATTCAAGATGAATGAGCAAATTTCAAGTCCCTATTTGCATTTAGGATCGAAGGTGGTCTCATTGTTACTATCATAAAGAAATATGAAGTAGAGCCTATCAATCTCTTGATGATATACTTGAGAATACAGAGAGATTTAACACAATAGACAAACATATTCCATATGAAATTTTTGATAATTTGAAGTATACCAACAAATGATAGCAACCTAGCTTTCCAACTAGCAAAAAGAGTCAACATTTCATCTATAAGGCCTCGATAATCTCCCAGCCTTCAAGGAGATAAGGATAAAGGAGAGCCATTTATTTTCCCTCATATTTCATCCTAGAATTAAGCAAACTTGCATTTACATGTAACATACCGCCATCAAAAACTGAAAGCAATGAGAGGATGTTCCGTTTCCAGACATAAATTCCGCAGATCCTGCACGTTCTTGTTCCTCATCATCCGAAGAATGAAAACAGCTGCACAAACCGCCCATAACCCTTGCTCTGTTCCCTTCATCAACCAATCCCTTCAGCAACTATCTACTAATGCAGCAGCTTAAAACTGATAAAAACACAGAACAACCGTTATAAAAAGCGTGAATTTATCCGTTTAGCATAGAGAAACTTTCAAAAACCATATAATCTTATTGCTAAATAAGAACAGAAAGCAATCATTTAGAGAAAAAACAAGACCCATACAATTCTGCCAGTCACGCAAAAGTTAAGGAGAGACCTTAAGAAAAGTCAGAAAAATACTCCAATTCCAATCAAAATGCTTCGGGCCAAAAAAAACGAGAAAATACCCAAATAAATCCAAAACAAAATAAGAAAAATATACATCTAGTCCTTGAAGATCTGTTCTTTTCACGAACAGGTAGACATTGCGAATCGAAAAAACAAAATAAAGAGGAAAAATCACTATTGCGCATCAACAGGAAAGTATAGCCCATCCATAACGCAAACACCACTGCTTTCTCCCTTCTTTGTTTGGATTGACGGAAAGCGGAAATTATCAACGAAATTTCATCAATTTATTAGTAGATTATGCATTTACCACCACTGATTAAAGCTTTTCAACCTCTTTTTACATTTCCTTCTCACAAAGTCCTAGCAACTAAACACAGAGGGTTTAAGAACAAGTGGAGTAGGTGAGAGAAGCGAGAGATTACCTAACAATTGCCATGGGAGACTGTAATTCCGATCGATAAGCTTTGCAAGATGAAATTTTTTTTCGAATCCGATCGGATTCGGTCGATAATTTCTGAAAAAGAGCGCGTATTTATGGTAATTGAAGGAAAGAAAAAATATCCTTTTTTAATGGGTTATAAAGCGACGCCGCCCCGTTATTCACACGCAATGATTATGCTGTTTCTATGAATGGTCCTGCTATGGGGATTTAATCGAACGGCTGATATTTGACATTGGGAGAATTTTAGGGTAAAGATATCATGTGGGGAGAGTTTCTTATGACTCGGAAGGACCGGCCTTTTTGTTCTTTTTTGAATTTTTGGATATTTGTAGCTTTTTTTATTTTAAGTATGGAAATATAAATTTAAAGTATAAATATTTTTTTTTTCCAAAAAAAAAAAGCAGTTAATAATTTTAATTAGAATTTGTAAAATTTATTAGCTAAGGAAGGGTATTTCCAACCGAACCAAACGTCATTTGTGATTGTCTAAAATATTTTTACGGTTGTCGTGAATCTCCACCTGACTGCCAAACAGAAATGTATTTTGTATTTTCTTTGTGTTGTGAGAAGTGTGACCTCAATATTGAGGTCGCATTGTTCAAAATGAAAAATTTTCATTCGGTTGGACTCTCCCTGCTACTGTAAATTAGATAATGACGTTCATTTGGAGATGACCTAAGATTAAGGGTAAATGGGAAGCGGTTTGGATGGACGACCATTGTTGAATTCCTTAATCGTGGATCGTTCGCAAGATATGTGGAGGTCATAATGGTGTTTGAATTCCCTGATCTTGGGTTTGTTGGATTTGTCTCTTCGAGCCGCTCGATTCGATTATAGATGTCACGTTTGAAAATCATTTGGTAATCCAAATTGTGGTTTGAACCTTCCAATGACGCTCCGGAGCCTTGATTTGGACTCATTTGGGCTCAGATTGAGTCGAATTTGGTGTCGTTGGGTTCGTATTCACGAGACGTTCAGTTCGACTGTAAGTTTTCTGAAATCAGAGTTCAGATGATCCCAATTTTAAGTTTGAAAGTTTTCAATTTGATTTTGCCTCAAGATTCATATCCGATCATAAAAATGTTTTTGATGATGTATACATCATATATAAATGATGCAATATTTTCATATTTATAAAAGTTAAATATTTTTTACAAATACTTGATGTGATAGATTATGTATAAGAGAAATTCAATATATAAAAGCTAAAATAAATTTTACCCTTTTTTTTTCTCTCATCCTATATAGATTTAGACAAACATCTCCTACATTATTTTATTTGTGTGAATATCCTTTAACAAAACCTTTTGTCATGTACTCTATAGTATATGTAATTTTATTATTGATGGGATTAATATACTCCTAAAAATTTGTAAATCCATAATTATCCATGTTTTACATATTCTCATTTGTTCATGCATGAACACTATAGTGACCAATCATCTTGATAAGCTCCACATTAGTTTCTATCAAAGTTGCAAATAAGCTTAAGGTACAAAATCGCACTACTAAGATCTTGGTGCTATCGGGGCAAAGCTCAACATGAAGAGATCGAGATGGGACAAATGTTACAATTGATAAGCAAGCGACCATATTATAAGCGGTAGCCTGTATGAGGACGTTCGTGACATGTGAAAATTAAGGCTAGTTCCGCCCTGAACGTGGTTTGACAATGGACTATTGACTATTGTCGCTCAACTACAATGCAGTCTCTCGACTACTGTCACATAATTATCCTCAAATTCAACAAAGTTGACAAAATCAATCGACTATAAGGCCAAGACAAGTCCAAATGACAATGAACAAAGTTGACTAAGGTTTTGTTTGAGACAGCTTTCTAATTATTTTTTAGGACACAAATTTTTTGTTCAAAAAGTTTTATGCTAAAAAGCTGCTTTAAAAAACAGCAAGAAGGTCAAAAGAACTCTAAGCTCCCTTTAACAAACACATCAGACCAAACCGAAAGCAATAATTAAATAAATCTTATGATTATTACCTACTAATCCCCTTAGTTAAATAATTAAAAAATGATTATTACCGACTAATTACTTAATAATCACAGAAAGAGTACTTGCTACGTTAGAAAGCAGGAAAAGGGCTGAAAGCTCTCCCAAACGGGGCCAAGCTGGCTAAGATCCACTGCATCTCAATAAGCACTTAAGAGAAAGTTGGAGAAGTGATATCCCCACCGCTCCCACCATTCATCAAAGTAAGTGGAGAATTTTATATTGATAGATCGGCGTTTGTCTACTAACTAAAAACCTTTATTAATAAACCTCCATAGCTAAATCATTCGGATATGTGAATATATATAATGTGTATATATTTATACACAGTATATGTCAAATCAGTGAAGACACTGTACGTATACACACATTGTGTTCACTTACAGTCCGGACAGTTCTTCTAGTTCGGATGCCGCACATGATAATTTCTCATTGAAATGTAACATGGCTCGTCTTGATTTGTTGGCTGAGAACTTTGACTATCAGCTAAGATCGAGATTTTGGATTTGAATTTTACGTAAGTAATGTGCATGTCTATTTGACTTAATTGGCATAAATGCCCCCAAAATAAATAAATAAGGGATGTAAGGGATCAGAACTGGCATAAGAGCCAGCTTGAACTCGACTTGTTGGCGAGCTCACGAGTCGAGTTTATCAAATTTATAATAAATATTTTTAAGTATTTCTCGAGTCAAGCTCAAGCCTTCCTAACAAGGTCATGTAATAGAGCTGAGCTCGAGCCTAATAATGTTCACATGAGTCTCATTCAAACTCAATAAATGAGCTCGAGTTGAGCTATATAAGAACTAAAGAAGGTTAGCTTCATTCGAAAAATATTCAACTTGATTGGGCTCATTAACAGTGGTGGTGATCAGTAGTGGTGGTGATGATCCGTGTCCAACATGATACTGCATGATTCTGATATTTTTTTTAATACTTAAATTACTTAAAATAATTTTATTTTTTAAAATAATAAAAAAATAAATTTGATAAATATGTTAAAAAATAAAATAAAATAATCCCAAAAAGATATTAATGTTCTTTGTCCTTGTTTTTTTTTTTTTTTTTTTCTG
>NW_021404996.1:223251-236249 GCF_001605985.2 Dendrobium catenatum | reverse complement strand
TTTTTTTTTTGTTTCTGGTTTACATAGCTTATCCTTCACTAACCACGATTGGTTAATTTTTGGGCTTTTGTAAGGCATCTACCAAAATGATTAAGGCTTCATTTAGGACGAATTGTTTATTGTTTTTTTTTTAAATATTTTTTTACTAAAAAAATTGTTTAACCAGAATTTTTTTTCTATTAAAAAGCAGTTATAGAAAACAATAATAAAGTGTCTCAAACAAAGTCCTTTCTTACAGCTTCTTAAAGCAGCTTTTTAATATATTAATTTTAATTTTTGTACTAAAAAGTTGCTTCAAGAAGTAATAAAAAAGTTGTCTCAAACGAAGATCAGCTTTTTAATGTTTTCTAAAACTATTTTTATTCAAAAATTTTTGTACTAGAAAATTACTTTATCATGCTAGACATTTCTACAAAAGCAATCATTTGCCTAAAAAGGTTAAATTCGCCGGTATTGTTCTCATTTTTAAATCTCAACGCACGAACTATATTTTTGATTTTAAACCTATATATTCATGTAAAAGCTACTAAATTATTGCCAAAATTCTTGCTTTGTGGCTCAAATCATGACTCACATTATACATTATACATCTTAATATGGTTAACTTCATTCACAAAGGATAATTACATATAATATATTTTTTAAATTTTTTTAATAATTATTTATGTAAAAGCTACTAAATTTTTCTTCACCGAGCACTTAACCGGACAGGAGAATAATCCGGTAAAAAAGGCCTCAAGGTGTACATGCTTTTGAGGGCATGTGGGGCCCGATTGACTAAGGTCCTCTTCATCTCCACAAGCAATGAACAAAGTTGGAGAAGAAAAATCCAAAGGTGAGTCCATTCACCCTCCTTCCTTTTCTCACATGGATTTTTCGGGTCGGATCTAGGTCGAGTTTCGAGTCATGCCAAATATTGACACCCCTACACACATCACATACGTAATGCTCAAATCTAAAATCTTTTACTTAATAGTCAAAGCTTATAGCCAACAGATCAAGATGAATTGCGTAAGACTATTTTGTTTTTTTGGGACATTTAGGTCATTTAAGGCAAACTCACGCACACAACGTATACACAAAGACCCGAACCCAAGATCTCTTAGTTGGAAGCCTAAGCTCTCAACCAACATACCAAAATGAGCTATGTATAAGACTCTATTTCATTCAAAAAGAAAAACAAAAAAGTACAGAGTAATTGCAGTTTTAGATATTGAGAAAAAGGGCTGAAGGTGTACATGCTTTTGAAGGCATGGGGGGCCTCAGCTGACTAAGATCCACTGCATCTCCACATGCAATAAATAAAGTTGGAGAAGACAAATCCTTATAAGGTGAGTCCTTCCACTCTCCTTCCTCTTCTCACTTGTTTACACCTTTTATTAATGCCAATAAATATTTTTGTTTAAAAATATGCTTCAAAATTCGTGAAAGTTGAATTAATAAAAGAAAAACAAGAAACTATAATCAAATAAATCATGAAAGATAGGAAAAAAACTATTTTTACTCATTTTATAAAACAGTGGGGAGAGGGCTTCAAAACATACAAATGGTAGCATAAATCGTATGCATGATACACAAGTACTAATTATTCTGTGAGTTCATCGGATGATGTCCATAAGCGAATCAGGACGCGTCACATCACTTTTTTTAGCTATGTACTGAGTGACATGGCGCATCCTGATTCGCCTCTGAACTATCCGGTGACCGCACAAAATAATTTCTCCTTTCTGTTGCTAGTTGTCATGCAGCTTCTTCAGTTGGCCCCGTCGATGCTCTCGCCTGTGAGCTCTCAGCGCAACAATAGTAGCGAGAAAATTGTGAAGCCCAAATCAACAAAGTAGCGAGAAAATTGCACGATTGTAGGTGATGACGACAGGGCATCAAGGCCATGGAAGGCCTAACCGCGAGCAAGTCGTCGGGGAGATCGCCTAACTCTATTAATGGAGTTTAGATGGGGTAAATATTAAAATTTAAGTGTTAAATATATAAATATTAATACTTTCAATATGAATATTAATCTACAATATGTTTTTGCACCAAGAAATGAACACTAATAATAAATCAATAATCATTAAATTTCCTGCTTTCATAATCAAACTTTCAGGAATCCAAACTGATAAACTCTCTTTAACAATCACAGCAGCCCAAATCTAAAGTAAGAATTAAATAAATAATCTTTATTTGGGACAGCTTTTTTTAAAGCAGCTTTTTAGCAGAAAAATTTATAGTTAAAAAAATTTAGTACTAAAAAATTGCTTTAGAAAAAACTAAGAAAAATGTCTCAAATAAAACCTAATGCTTCGTTTGTGACAGCTTTCTAAATATTTTCTAAAATAGCATTTTAGCATAAAACATTTTGAGCTAAATTTTTCTGTATTAAAAAGTTGTTTTATAAAATAGTAAAAAAATAGTTCTAAGAAGTCTAAGGCTTCGTTTGGGACGGTTTTTTTATTGCTTTCTAAAACGGAGTTTTAGTACAAAAATAAAAAAATTGTACTAAAACTCCGTTTTAGAAAACAATAAAAAAGCCGTCCCAAACGAAGCCGAAAACTTCGTTTGGGACGACTTTCTTGCTGCTTATTAAAGCATCTTTTTAGCAAAAAAATTAGAAGTTTAATTAAAAACAGATTCAAAAAGCCGTCCCAAATGAAGCCTAAATTAATTATTATAGAAAGAGTAATTGCTGCTTAAGAAAGCAGGAAAATGGCTCAAAGCTCTTCCAAACGAGGCCGAAAGCTATGCGGGGCCAAGCTGAGTAAGATCCATTGCAATTCCACAAGCAGTAAAGAAGAAAGTTGAAGAAGTGGAATCTGCCATTTACGCGTAGCTTTCTTTTCCTTTGATTTATGCCAATAAACTTTCCATTGCTTTTGATTAGTAATAATTAAATGGAAGTGCAGAATTTTATCATAATTTTTAGGTTTCTTTGTGGACAGCTTTTTTAAAAGTAAATTTTTAATAAAAAAATTATATTAAAAAATTATTTTAGAAATAGTAAAAAAAGCTATCCCAAAGAAAGCTTTAGGTCTTATTTGCGACAGCTTTCTTACTGTTAAATAATTTTTTTAATGCAAATTTTAATATTTTTGTACTAAAAAATTGTTTTAAGAAATATAAAAAAGCTGCCCCAAATGAAACGTTAATGAATGTTTGTCAAACCTACTTGAAACTAGGGGTGTCAACTTTTGACACGACCCGAAAATCCGACCCGGACCCGACCCGGAAAATCCGGGTTGGACCCGACCCGTTTGATAAACGGGTCGGGTTCGGGTTCACAGATTCGACCTGTTTAAAAAACGGGTCGGGTTCAGGTTTACCCGACGGGTTGCCGGGTCAACCCGCGAACCCGTTTAATTCAAAAAAAATTGAATCCCGCGCCTGCCCGCCCCTGCCCGCCGCGCTGCCCGCGCTGCCCAGCGCTGCCTGCTGAAAGGAACAAATTTTTTTATCAGTATCTTTTCTGTTCTTAAAGGTATCAGAATGAGGGTGTAAGTGAGCTGAGTCGGCAAGTGATCTGAGTCGTCTCAGGAGCGAATTCAAACTCGACTCATTAATGAGCCTGTGAGTTTGAGCTTTAGCTTATACCTATCGATTCACGAGTTCAAGTTTGAGCTCAAGCTTATATGAGCCAGAGCTTGAGCTCAACTATGCTCCACTCATAAGCTTGTCTTGTTACCTGTTTAAATTAAAATATATTTTAAAATTTTTGTAAAAATAATATAATAAAATAAATACTAAATATTTTTTATTTTTGCTCGAGGAGTCAAGCTCGAGTTTTTTAACCATCTCGAACCTAATAAATATCGAAAGAGTCGAATTTGAGCTCAATAAGGATTTAAAGAGCTTAGCTCAATCGGACGGATGTTCGATTTGGCTTGACTCATCTCTTTTACATCCTTAATTAAAATTATTTCTTTATTTATTTCAAAAACACTTAAATCATGTGATTATTTAAAAAAATAATCTAATTTATTTTAAAACTAATTGAAAATATATTTTGTAATTAAATAATATAGAACAAAGAAATAAAATAAATAAAATTATCCCAAAAAACCCTTTAAATATGATAATCAAAAGTTGAAAAGCCGAAAGCAAACACAAGATGTGAAAGCACTGAAAGATTTCTAGAATCATAAAGGCAACACTGTCTCCACAATGATAAAGGTCCGTTTGGGATAATTTTCTTACTGTTTTCTAAAATATTTTTTTTGTACAAATTTTTTTCTAACTAAACATTTATGTACAAAAAAATTGCCTTAAAAATATTAAAAAAATATCTTAAACGAAGCCAAAATCGATCCATCCATTATTGTTTAGCCACTTATTTTTCATTATTTTTAAGAATTTTGGGTGTTAGGCACTTGATGTAGGAAGTAGTAAGAAAGCTATCCTAAATGAAAGCCTAAGGCTTCGTTTGGTATAACTTTCTTACTATTTTCTAAAGCTGTTTTTTTGGATTCATCCTTGAATAGAATCCATGTTTAAGCTCTTCTGGTTTGATCTTCTTTTTTACGTTTGTTTTTTTTTTCCTTTTCTTGTCTACACATCTTAGTATTTTATTAACCAAAATTGGTTAATTTTTAATAATCATTTAGCACAATCATTTAATTTGGATTGATTTAACTTAGTAATGTGTTTGTCGTTAAGGTCTTAAATGAACTAAACGCTTGACAAGCTATTCAAAACTCGGCTCGATTGTAGGCTTGTAGCTGGTTGATGGTCATTTCATTTACTAATCAAACAATCTTGAACACTTTCTTAAATTCTTGATTGTTAAATCAACGAGTTTGAACTGCTATTTGTTCAACTCGATTATGTTCATAAATAATATCATTTGGAGCTCGTGAATATGTTCGATAACAAACTCGTTAAGAAGCTCAATTCATATTCAAAATTTCTAACACATATAATAATAAGTGGTTAATAATCTTATATTCAAATCATTAAAGATATGTATGTAAGACTTGTTACTTGTATTCAAACACAAGGTGATTTGATCAAAAATTTTTTTTTTTAATTTAAGTTAGATTACGTCAAGGATCAACTTTAAGCCCATATCTCTTTTTGTTAGTCACACATGTTCATACTGGACATTTATAAGAGGATGTACCTATTGTATGTTTTTTGTTGATTATATTCTTCGTGTTGATAAGACTCGAAGTTGAAAACAAAATTAAATTATGGAGGTCAATCTTAGAATCTAAAGGTTTTTTGTTTGAATAAATCTAAAATCGAATATATGGAATTCAATTTTTAGTAGTAATAGATCTAGTAGGGGGATTATGACTTTGGGTGATCAAGTCATTAATAAGAGTACAAGTTCTTGATATCATGAGTCCATTGTTCAAAACAATGGTGAAGTAGATGGAGATATTATTACTATAATTCAACTTGGACTGTTGAAATGTTGAAGAGGAGGAATGCATTGAGCCTATTGTGTGATAAAAAAAAAAAAAATCCTCAAACTTAGAGAAAAATTCTATAAGATGGTCATGAGACGTACAATGCTTTATAGTGCAGAATGTTGTCCATTAAAAGAGAAACATGAAATTAAGCTAAGTATTCCAAATATGAGGATGCTCAAGTGGATAGTTGCTTCAGTAATCTTAGAGATAGAATCTGAAACAAGTCTATACATGAAAAAGTTGGAGTAGCTCCAGTAGCAGATAAGATTTATGTCACATAAAACACTGGCCTTCCAAGGACTTGACATATTAAGAAAGGTAGTACTGATAGACATAAAAAGATTTGGTTAGAAAATATTAAAAATGATCATTTTCTTTAGATTTAAAAGAGAATTTGACTCTTAACATGATATAATACAAAAAAAATATAATATAGCCGGCCCCACGTAACAGGATAAAGACTTTATATATTATCATACATATAATTCAAATTCTTATAAAAAAAAAAACGAATTGCACATTTTTTTGGTTTGTTTAATCTAAGAGGAAAACTTTGACAGATTAATTATAATGTATTTTCACTTATTTCCAAGCAATCACATTAAACTTTTGAAATGTTGGTGTGAGCTTTAAGAAATTCTATTTGACTTTCATAATAAGATAATATTATATCAAATCTAAGAAGTTAGTTCGATCTTGCCACCTAACAGTCCATGCACGTACAAAATTCAAATGTCACACAGGAATCAGAGAACGCCACGTGTTAAAATGTGCGTGGACCCCACTATTGACTAGGATTAATATATAGGTAAAAAAATATTTAAATTTTGGAAAATCAAATTATTTACAAAGTAAATTACTATTTTTTTCTAAAAGTTTTTTTTTTTTGAAACTTGTTAAGATTATTTCCATATTAGTTAATTATATGTGATATAAGCAAAGTTATGGCTAAAAAAATATTTAATAGTGTTAGAGAAGTATTAATTTGTTTCTATAGCATTATTAAGTATTTTAAGCGTAAGGGCATCTCCAACCGAACATAATTCTCCCGTTTGCAGTTCTCACGAGTCTTCACCAAACCCGAATGGCAAATCAAAATACTTTTTTGTGTTTTATCTCATCTGTGAATAGTGCAGAGCCATTATCGACATCACACTATTCACAGAACCGGACCCTATTTTTTGTGTTGGAAATAAAATTTTTGGTTGGAGACGAGGAAGAATATATATAGAATATTCTTTTTCGGTGTTAGAAATGAAGTTCGGTTGGAGATGAATGACTGTTTGATATGACTGTTAGTATTTTGATGTTAGAAATAGAGTTTTTAATTGGAGATTTCCTAATGGGGTATTATATTTTGTCTTTATTATATTAGAATTATAAAAAGAAAATGATAGTAATTTAATGGAATTCTTCAATAAAAATGAAGAATCTGATATTAAAACTAAAGAGCATATTGATACTGCTCTCTTGATGATCCATTAGGATCTCAGACTCTAGAAGTTGAATAAGTGCAACTCATAAGTTGAAAACTCTTTCATACTCAAGTAGATAAACATATTGTTTAGTAGAAGGTAAAAAGTATAATTACTCAATAATTAAATGACTCTCCTATAAAATTCTGCTCAGTGGTTGAATATGTTGTTTGCTGATTAAGCATTATATTAATTTATGAAATTGGTTTATTTACATTTATTTCACTGTACTACGATGAATTATATATTCATTTGTTTGAAATGTGTGATTCTAAGTAGATCTGATGTGTGAAGAAAGTTTTGTTCAGATACTAATTGCACAGCCAATCATAAGTGCCTAAATTTATGAATATATGATACGTGCTAGCAGAGGGAGTTATAAGGGTCTATTTTTTATGGGTGGTACAAGGGCTTGAGTGGTACAAGGGCTTGAGGGAACTCTATTTATTTTTTGTTATGATATATGGGGTACTTGTTTATTTACTTTTATGGTATTGTCATTTAACTTTATGATAACTATAAGTCTTATTCTATTATGTACAATGAATTATTATTAACTGCTTGTAACACCCATTTGAATGCTTAATAAATAAAACATTTCGACATTTCAATTGACGAATGTGATTTGTTGAGCTATATTGGCTCACACCCATGATGCATTAGGGAAAGGAGAAAGTGCAATTTGAGTAGTTGATTGTTCAGGATCATATATGTTTGAGTCTATATAGGTAATTTTTTTAAAATTTTTATACATACATGACTATTTATTTAATTAGTTTATTATTCTATTTTAATTTGTAGCCATGTAATGTAGTGTTTAAATTTTGATGTATATATATTTCGATGATGATAGGAAATGAAGTTGTGGATGAGTTTATTTTCTGCTCATTGGAAGTAATTAGAAGCAATATTATATGTTTTCAATTTTAACTTGAAGAAATATAAAAGGTTCCTGAAACTTTAATGTTGGGCTCGATCTGTCCCAATTCAACATGATATGACATGTCTCTTTGTGGGTCTTATCGAATTGGGTTGTAAAATCTATGATGCCTTAATATTGTTCCTCGAACTTCGAGAAACCCTAATAAAGACAACGTTCAAACCTAAAATGTTTCAAGCATAATTTGCTAAATAAAAATTAAAAGAAATTAGTCTTCTGAATATGTTTCAACCAGCATGTTCTCTAATGATGTTCTTTTGTCATAAACTACGTATCTTAATCGCTCTATATATGTTACTTCTTGAATATACATAAATTCATAAAATGGTATGGATCAAAATGTGTCTCTTAACACTATAAGTCTATAAGTACTCACACATTTTAATTTTTCACCTTAACTTTTAGAAAATTATGTTTTGATAAATTGATGTTATACATATTTTGATGAAAATAATTACAAAACTCTTAACTTTATTGCCCTCCTCCTTCAATTTGAAGATTTTAAAACTGAATAGAAGTAAATACACAATTTATGTTAGTTGCAAAGGAAAATTTTCCTTATCATTGATTAGAATACAAACTTTGGGCTAACTTTCTAAGTAGTTTACATAATATGTTTATCAGTATTGTTGACTAACCACTCTCTTATATCAATAAATTATTTTATCAATTACCACCAAACCCTTATAACATAAGATAAGGGCAAAAGAAGTTACTTATTTGAAAACATTTTACTAATAGAAGTCATGGAAATTTTCTCTTGTAAAAATAATGTAATAATTTTTAAATAATTAATTTTATCTATTTAAAAGATTTACTCCCAATCATATAATTGTTGACTCAATATAGATCCATGGTAATAATCATTAAAAAAGTGTGTAAGACAAGCATTCCAAGCAATAAAATAACCATCATAAAAAAATAATTATCATAATCACTTATATCATCTCCAACCGAACTGTATATCACCGTATGCCATCTGTCATTCGCTGCATTTGAACTCTAAATTCCACGTCAAAATTTGGTAGGTGAACAGTGCGATACCAATATTGATGTCGGATTGTTCAAATACGACAAAAAACCCTCGCTTGCGAATCTACCAAAGAAGAGCGGGAGAAGAGAAGAAAATCACACGAAAGAGTAGAGAGATAATTACCTTCGCAGGAAGCACGTGAAAGAGGAGAGAGATGATTACCATCGCAGGAAGCTCACGAAAGAGGAGAGAAATGAAGTTCGATTGGAGATGAATTGCGCCATTTGAAATTTCACTGCATTTAAGAGTATAAAATGGGGTTTTCGGTTGGACATGCCCTTAGGCTTCATTAGGGATGATTTCTTAATATTTTATAAAATAGCATTATAATACAAAAATTTCTTAAACTAGAAAATTTTATACTAAGAAGCTGTTTTAGGAAGCAGTAAGAAAACCGTCTCAAACGAAACATTAATGGCTGATAAAGGCTGAAAGATTACAATACACATAAAAAAAAAAAAAGCAAAGCAATTGAGCTCTTGCATGTTTAAAGTTTCATTTGGGACAACTTTTTAATGTTTTGTAAAGTTGTTTTTTAATATAAAACAAACGAAGCTTAAATTTATACACTTATCAATTTCAAATGCATAAAAGATCTGTAAACTATATATATGATCAAAATGATTCATATAATCACTTGTTTATGGATCTCTGCCTCTCATCAAAAGGCAGCCAGCTTTAGAAAAATGAAAAGATTTGCCTCTCTTCCCAGATTTTGAGAAAAACTGTCAATATCACCGACAGGGATAAAGCACCCTTCCTGTTTGAAAAAATGGCTGAACAAACAAACCCTTCAACAGGGCGAATTATTATGTCCGGTGACCCAATTCAGATGAGCCACATCAACCGAATACATTGGATCCCGATGTATTTTGATGACGTGGTACGTCTAAATTGATGTCCGAACAAAAATCCGGACATAGGACGTAATAATTTTCCCTTCAACAGAGTCTCTCATCTTCATCTTCTTACCATTAAAACACAGATCAAATCACATGAACATATTGATCATCACACTCATCAGTCTCATACCCTCTCTCATCTTCCATCTTCGATCCCTCCAGCTCCAAAACCCTAATCCTGCACCCCTTTCTGATAACCTCCTCATCCTCTGCTTCAAATCCAATGCAGTCCTTCACATTCAATCTATCCAGTTCTCTGCAACCTTCCAAAATCATCAGCAGATCTTCCTTCGACAGAAAACATCTGTTAAGATCCAAAGATCTCAGCTTTGGGAGATCTTTAATGATCGCTGATGCATCTTCTTTTTTGATAGAGGAACTCTGGATCGATAATTCTTTGAAATCTTTGCAGTTTTGGCTGATTACAGATGCCAAATGAGAGAAATTTGAAGGCTTTGATTCGAACTGGAGATGATGGAGGTTTTTCCATTTGGAGAGAAGATTGGGGATTTCAGCCTCGTTGTCTGAAGTTAGTTTAGGTAGAATCAATGTTCTCAGTCTTGGGCATCTGCATGGAATAAAAAAGATGAAATTTTGGATCATAATTAGTACCAGTTTAGGTTTTTTTTATTTTTTATTTATTTTTTTTATCACAATGTGTCAAAATAGATGACTTTAGATTTATTTTGCCTAATTTCGGTTTGATATTGGTTAAAATTTTTAATTTTGCCAAATTTTTATGTAAAAAATTATATTAATTTTTTTCTGATAATATTTTAAGATAAAAATCCAAAATAAAACCTCTTATCTGTGCTTCAAAATTGCTGAAACAGTCAAAATTAACAGTTCAATTACAGAAATCAAATCGGAAATGAAACCAAATTTGATAAGCCTGGGAAGAGGCCTCACTTATTTGATGCGAGGATCAAATCCTCCATAGACCCCAGCTCCGGAAGCTGGAGCTCGGTAGCCACGCCGCCACTCCGGCGAACGGCGAGCTTCATAAATCCGGCAAACGAGAATCGGGAAACTGAATTCTGATCTGTAAACCTTCTCGCGAAACTGCTCCACGGCATGAAATTGAGGGATCGAAGGTTGAGGAACTTCCAGCAGAGGGGGTCGCAGGCGGCCGCGGACCACGAGCGGCAGACGAAGGGGATGGAGACGGTGAGATCGTCGAGGCTGAGCTTCGAGAAGATGATTGAGAGGCAATCCACGTCCATTCCCTCCCATTTCCTTCCTCCGTCCGCCATTCAGGAATGGGAGTGTAGCTAGGGTTTGAGTGGTGGAAGGAGAAGGTAACCTCTTGGGGCATTTATACAAACGGTTGGTGCTTTTAGTTAGTGGGAAATGATATTACTTATTAGTTACTTTTTTGTTGCCCCGTCGTTATAGCTTTCTAGAGGAATTTATATGCAATACGTATCACCTAAAACATTATTACTAATATTAAATTATAGTATTTATATTATTTATATTATATATCATTATTTTAATTTTACCAACTAGTCTTACCATACAAATCATCTAACTTGTAAATGCCCTCACCTTTGAGTTCATGGGAACCGCCACTTGAACCCGTCGATCCCCTCACGTATAAGCGTAATGGGATCTCATAATTGTTGTGCCCGTGGATGACTTCTCGCACTGCTTAGACCCATCGATGCCCCTGCATGCGAGCTATCATGCCAGACATAAGGAGATGAGACGAGAGAGGAATTGTGAAGGCGAAGGCTTTGCTACGACCGATAAGAGAAGCTTGCAAAAGACAATAAATTTTATATGAAATTTTCAAAAGAGAAAAACTATGTGGCCTAATCCAACTAAGAAAATCTATTATATGTGTGAAGATTATAAAAGTCTAATCTTTCCTTAATTAGATAAGAAATACTTTTGAAGAATTGATTGCTTACTTGACCTTATGTGAATGTAGCAAAAAAAAAGTACATGAGAAGTGATAGACCTACACAAAATTTATATGATCGGTATAAACTCAAGGCAATCTTTGAATTGAAAACTTTTAAAATAAAATTATGATAATCTAAACTCAAAATTTTACATGTTTATGATCGAATCGAGTGGCTCGGCAAGACGAATCGTAAAAAAAGCTCAAGCTCAGGCTCACTCAAGTTTGACATCACTAAGGCACTTAAATCCTAAAAAAAAAATGATAAGCAAGAGGATCAATATAGACTATATGATGGAGTGTTTTGAATGTTGATTCAAATTACTAAAAGCTTATAAATAGAGCTTCATTCTCAATAAATTATTCTGTGCAGACACCGTACCATCCAAAGGCGAATCATAGCGCTACGTCACCTGGTACATAGTGGGTACACAGCCGCGATACACAACAACTGGATGATGCGGCGCACTCTGATTTGCCTCTGTATGCATATGGTGTCCGCACAGAATAATTTCACCCATTCTCTATCTAAATGGGGATGCCCAAAAGCTAAAAGAACTAAACAACTCTCTAATACTGAATAACTCTATAATAAATTCACTATGTTGAGTGTTAACGATCAATTTATGAATACTTATTTTCGATAATCTCCACATGAAAAATCAGATATTTGTTCTCAAATAATAATATCATCGTTTTCAATTGTGAAGAATGAATGACTTCACATGAATGATTCTTATATCATCTTCTATATAGTGAATTTTTAATAGTGGGCAATTGCTTGCCCACTATTGCCTAACTATTGGTGGTCGTTGTCTCCGTTTGTTGATGAATAGTATTATAGAGTTATTCAGATTTCTAATTCTGTTCAATCCCGCTTCCCTTTTCTCTAAGTCAAAATTCACAAATATTGTATCGAACGATTCGTTTAGACCCCTTAATTATTGATCATTCTTCTTCTTCTTCTTCATTTAGCTATCCTATTGACCTTAAAAATGAATGATCTTAAGCTCGGAAAAATTACAATTTCTTAATATTTTTTATAATTTGTTAATAAACTATTACTCAATAGAATCTGCCACATCTTAAAGGGCACATTTAAAATGAAAAAAATAAAAATAAAAAATTATATTTGTCAATAAGGTGGAATAACAAAAATAACAAATCTAGAAGAAAGTAGGCGACCAAAAGACCGACGGCTGAAAGCAGGCACTAACTACAAACGAGAACCACAAACCCAAGCAAAGAATCCATTGAAAGGCCTCCATCAACAGCAACAAAGGAATAAATAAATTTTGCTAAGATATTCTTCATTAAAATATTATTAAATTATTTTT
>NW_021404996.1:190504-221734 GCF_001605985.2 Dendrobium catenatum | reverse complement strand
GATTTATTTTAAAATTATAAATTTATTTTAAATATTATTGAATTTATTTTTCAATAATTTTAAAATTAATTAAATTAAAACTTTATTGAGTATTATTTCCTAATTTTTTTTCCATTGGTAAGGCCTATAATCTCTATTAGATAATTAAGATTTCGTTTAGGACGAGTTTCTCACTACTTCTTAAAGCATTTTTTTAATATACAAATTTTATATCTTGCACTAAAAAGCTACTGTAAGAAGCAGTGAGAAAGCCATCCCAAATGAAGCCTAAATCTATAACTAAGGCTTCATTTGGGACGACTTTAATACTGCTTCTTAAATCAACTTATAGTACAAAATTTTTAATTTTTATACCAAAAAAATTGAAACAATTAGAAACCTGTCTCAAATAAAGTACAACTCTTATGAAAAAATGATCATCTGATGAAATTGCAAATGAAAATTCTACATCTTTATGAATGAACCCTTCGAGGGGAAAATTTAGCTACCTTGAAATCTTTCAACGCTAAGCATACTTCTATTATTAAGGCCGAGAAATAGATTGCTTCAATTGATCTCCATAATAACTATAATTCACTTACAATCACCCCAATCTTTGAAGGAGATGAACAAGTCCTGCAAAATTCAAAGATTGTATTTTTGAACTCTACGGTCATAGTGACAATATATGATAACTATCCCACTAAAGTGAACAAAAGGAAGCATGAAAAGGAAATGGGATAAGCTTTAGCGAAATCAAAGATTATCGACATCCACGAGTTTCATCCAATTAGAAAGTTGTTTTAGTACTATTTTAGTAGAAAGTGTTTTTAAAAATAACTAAAAAGTTGTTTTAGAAAGCATTAAAAAAGTTGTCTCAAACAAAATCATAACACCTAGTTATAAAAATGCAAGCAGATTTGGAAGCCTTGCATAATAAATGAAATATCTACTAGATTATTATTTTTTAAAAATTTAAAGAAGTATTCATGTTTTTGACAATAATATCATTAGCTTCACATAAAAAAAAAATCATATAAAAAAATAGTATATGTGTGTGTGAGATAAATCGGCTTATAATTGTTGGTAGGGCTTTCAGTAAATGACTCTACCCGAAAAATTCAAGTTTTGGGTTAACCTGTTCAATAAATAGGATTGGTTCAGATTCAGGTTAAGTTTTCAGATCCATTTATTAAAGGTTTCAGATTAAGATTGACCCACAAATTACTTTGATAAAAAAATAACATTTTTAAGATTTTTTCTTCAATTTTTTTTTTTTACTTGTGAGAAACTTTTCTTTTTCATGATAAATATTGTTGCGTGCTAGAAAATACGCGGCGGTAGAGTTTATGAATTCGCGTCCGAGCGTTGCACGAATATTCAGCACGCAAAGAGTAAAGAGAATGAACACCAAGGTTTTTACGTGAAAAACCCAAAAGAGGAAAAAAAACCACGGGGCCTCGTCCAGTTGCAAAGTTCCACTAGTATTTGTTTGAAGTACAAAGATCGATTCGTCTTACAAGCCAAGACGATCGATTTACAATCAACTTCTCACAAAGTTACAAAGTTCTGCAAATTTCCGGCCTTTCCCGAAAATCCGGCAGAGTTCCGGCGTCTTCAGGCGGCGGGAAGAGCTCCGGCGGTGGTCGAGGAGGAGCTTCTTCCTTCTCCTCCTTCTCTTCTTCTTCTCTCTCTTCACTTGAGTCCCCTTTGTGTAGAATGAGGGCTCTATTTATAGTTTTTCTGGAGTGGCATAGCTCGTAAATAGGTGTGAGATCATGGGCGAATAGGGAGTGGTTTGAATGGACGGCCGATATTGAACCCTTCGATCGTGCACTGTTTGTTGGACATTTGAAGGCCTTAATGATGTCCGAATTCAGCGATCTTGGGCTCGTTGGATTTGTCTCGTCGAGCCACTCAATTAAAGTATAAGCTCGTTAAAATCGGAGACTGTTTGGTAACTCAAATTGCGGTTTGAACCTTCCAACAGCGATTCGGGTCCTTGATTCGGACTCATTTGGGCTCGGATTGGGTTGATCTTGGTGACTTTGGGTTTGTATTTCCGAGACGCTCAGTTTGACTATAAGCTTGTTGAAATCGGAGTTCGGGTGCTCCCAAAATTAATTTTTGAAGTTTACAACTAGCTTTTGCTTCAAGATTCGTGCCCGATCAAGCTAATTTTGTGATGTCGTATCAATCATTAACTTTATAGTTAATAAGTTGTAATTTTTTTTAAGAAACAAGAATTTATGGGTCGGATTAGGATAACTCGGATCTCTAGCAAGTCGGATTTAGGTTAAACTTTTTAACTTTTATTAAACATATCAAATTTAAATTAACTAAGTTCAAATCACAATAATTTTAAATTTAATTTGAATCAAATCGCTCAAACCAATTCGGCAAACCTGATAATTCTTACTCCTCATTTTGGAGCAATTATTACATCCGGTGTCCGAATGCGTTCAGAAACCTAAAACCACGCGCCACGTCACATAAAATTTGATATTTTGAACTCGATATTACTCGGTATATATTTGAAAATCGGCCCAATGTAATAATTTCTTCCTCATTTTGGCTCGTGGTGTAACTTTTTTTTCATCTATATATATATTTATCTCATAGAATAAAAAAAATGAACCCAGAAACCCACCAACACATTGATAGCGGGACCCACAATTTTCAAGGCAGGTGCAGACTGGGTGAGAGTTAGTCGAGTGGCTGAAACTTTGCCACTGTTTCATAAAGAGAGAAAGGGTATCTGTCGTTTCACCCTGTACGTCGTTGGTCTCTTTGGGAGAAATATCGCCGGTCAGTGGTCTCCGATCGTCGTCTTTTCGGTCCCACTGCAGCCGCCGGCGAAGTCCGAAGCGTCGGTGAGTGAAACTAAGCTACTGAACCCTTTTTCTTTCTCTGGAAACCCTTCTTCTTCCGTTCGCCGCTGTAAACTTGCATTTTCGGTTTTGCGTCGTCGAGTTAGCTGTTCTTGAGATTGATCTCAGTTGAAATAGAAATTAGGGGGTTTTTTATTTTAATTTTCGTATTGTTGTTTGATAGTTACTAGAGTTTTGATGCCTCGTTTATCTAATGAATTCTTTTTGTGATTTGAAATGCACGTATTGGTCGATTTTAGTGGCAGTAAAGCCCTTTTGATCTACTTTTTTTTGGGGGGGTATTATGTAATTCTTTTCGAATAGTAACCTTTGCTTCTACAGAACGCTTCCTTGATTTTACTTTTATATTATATTCTTTTCCTTTTCTGATGTTTTAATGGACTGGTGTTGATTTCCCGATCATTTGTAAACTTTTACGGGTTTTGATTATAAAAATAAATAATCGAGAGTAGTTAATCTCGATTTGCATGATTGTTAACATCTGTCGGCGAATGTTAAGTGTGCTTAGGTTTTAGTTGTTTAGTCTGAGTTTTTTAAACAAAGTATTTCAATTTTTTTTTCTGATGTTATAAATGAATTGCATCTTTGTATTTTATTTTATTTTTACTTAAAATAGTGTCCTTTTTGTTCAGAGAACAAAATGTATGATCATAGGAAGAGTGGTGAGAATATTTTGGAGAACATAATAGAAACCATTGCTGATGCTGTGCCGAAGCAAAAGTCTGGTGGATTCTTCAATGAGGGAGCTTCAGTCGCTGACAAGTTAAATAACAAGATAAATAAGCACTTTGGTCGGCAGAAGTCAGTTCATCACATTCTTGGGGGTGGAAAATGTATTCCGTGCCAAAAAAAAAAATTTTTTTTTGTCAAGCTTCCTCACCAATTTGGAGAGGAGAATAACTGTTTATTGTGTTCAATATGTATTTTTTATTTTTAAAATTGTTATGCACTGTTTGTAGCTGCTGATGTGTTTCTGTGGAGAAACAAGAAAATATCTTCAAGTGTCTTGGTCGGTGCAACGCTTGTATGGGTTTTCTTTGAATGGCTTGACTACCATTTTCTCACTCTGGTGTGCTTTGCTCTAGTTATTGGAATGGTTGTTCAGTTCGTTTGGGCTAATGCTTCTGGCATAATTAATCGGTGAGCTTGTTTAATGTTATTGTAGACAGTAGAGAAAACTTGTTTAGAGTTTCTAATTCCTTATTTGTGCAGGTCTTCATCTGAAGTTCCTCGGCTTGTCTTGCCAAATGAGTATTTTGTGAATGCCGCTGTCTCTATCGGTGCACAAGTGAATATGTTCTTAGGATTCATTCAGGATGTTGCATGTGGAAGAGACTTAAAGATGTTTGCAATGGTATGTGATTTTTATCCACTATTTTTTCACCATATATATTATATTATATGTATAATTCCTCCCCGGGGAACCTTTTATTTCCAGCTTCAATATTGAGTGGAATTCTAAATTTAGCTATTAATTTTGAATTGTAGTTGGTAGGCACATGAAACTTTATTACACATGGAAAAACACTTAAGGTGGAAGAGCAAGTAAGTTTCCTTTTAGCTAAATGGAAAGGAAATTTTTGGAAATTAAAGATTTTTTTTTTCTTTCTAAATTTATAAAATTGAAATCAATAGATATATTTATGCGGGTATTATAAATTTCTGATAGTTTATGATAAAACTAACAATATAAAATGCAATTTTTGCAGAAGTGAAAGTTTGTTTTTGTGTTTTTAATTTACTATTCTTGACCTCTTAGGAGGCTGTGGTGGAAAACGATGGAAGGAGTCGATTTCTAATCCAACAATATTTATTAATTACAAATTATGGCGTGTATGGCAAAGCTGACCTGAAATAGCAAGCATGATTTTGATGTTAGGAATAGTCCTTAAGGATTCATAAGGACATTCCTGTTAAGTTGGGAGGATGCTTGTTACAATTATGATGTGGTCTGATGAGATGGATTAATTACTGAATTACTTGGCATCTTTTGGTTGTTCATGCTGTTGAAGCTGACTTACATAGCTATTAAATGATTTGAAATAATTTATTATACCGTAGATATCATGATCCTTTGAACTGTTGTAACTTTTGCGTTGCTTGTAATTAATTATGCATTGGTGATTTCTGGAGGATGTCACATTTGACAGCAGAAATATTGTGAGGTCAAATTGGTTACAGGAAGCTAGTAAGGATAATTGCTTATAGAATTTTTAAAATGAAGTGTGATATGGCTAATCTGCATGGTTACCAGCATTGGCCATATTAAGACCATATTAAGTGTACTTTGGTGGGGGTTTTGCAGGAGTATAACTAAAGGATGTATTATTTTGTGAAAAATAAGTGCGTTCTTCAGACTATGAAAACTAAAAATAAACAATTTAAGCTTTACTTTCTTCTAATCAAAACATGAATAGGACCATAATGAAAAACAGACACATTATGACATCTCTTTCTTGATTAAATTGTGTGTCCTATGGTAGTATTCTGACTGATTTGAAGTCATTAGAGAGGATTCCTTAACTGAATTTGTATTTAGTGGAAGTTTTCATACTTCTACTTGACTTTTGCCAAATTATGATGCTATGATAGTTTGAAGTTCTTATTTTTATACTTTTGTTGTAAATCAAAGTGAGTGCCATACACCACACCACCACCACCAACAATAACAGCATCAAGCCTTTATCCTACTACGTGGGGTTGGGTACATGAATCCTTGAAAGTGAGTGCCATACACCATGCCAAATGCCAAAATTCACTTGTAACTAATATATTCTACTTGCTCTTCATTGGCTTATCAGAAAGACTTCCCTTCTATAGAATTTCTCATGTAGTCTTTATCCAACTCCTCAGTTATTATACCAACAAAGCAAATCTTGTCGATATAATGAATCCTGAAACTAGTTTTTTTTTTTTTTTTTTTTAAGCATCCTGAAACTAGTTGATTTTCAAACATGAACAAGTTAAGTTGACGTGCAGGTTGTCCTTGGCTTGTGGGCAGCTGCTGTCATTGGTAGCTGGTGCAACTTTCTTACTGTCCTTTACATTGGTAAGCTTGCATTGTCTGCACCCATATATTCAAGTTATGTAATTTTCTGTTTGGGCAACTCTGATTATCTTAGCTTACACTTTGACTACGCTGAGAAAGGTAAATACTGGTGGACAAATTTACAAATTGGCCATGAAAAATCAAAATGGTTATTTAATTTTTAGTATGATTGCCATCTTCAGAGTTTTTTTCATCATTCTCAAGTATTTCCTTATAGGACAATCATTCAATTGATAAAAATCGAAAAACTCCCGTCTGCTTGTCTCGATCTTATGATAAAACATAAGCACATATTTGCTATCAAATGTTCAAGAACAGGTATTTTGAATTGTTCACCCACATTAATCTTTTACTTCATGGGTTTTTTTAAAACTTAAATAGATGTTTGGAATTATTCATCATCATGACTACAATCATAGCCTTATCCTGATTATTTTCAGTTGGTTTATGAAATCTCTTTCTTCATCCATTCTTTGGGTGATATATGAGGTGTCAACTCTAGATTACACATCTTTTGTAAATTCTACCACTGCTGCATCTGAACTACTCATTTTCTTGCTTATTCATTAAATATATGAACCCTTCACTATGTCCTGTGGGTTATCTTCTCTGCTTGTTTGTTGTTGTCCTTTTTGAATGTTCCATAATTTTGAAATTGGATCATGTTACGGTTCTAGGTTAGTCTACACAGTCGATAGCCACAAGATGGGATTCAGTTTGATGCTCTCTATGAATATTGGAGTTAGGAGAACCTCTAAGTAGACAATGAAACTCTACCAAATCGCATTGTGAAAATTATCGTTTAAAACAAAAGCCTCTTCTTGTAGATTTCAATGACGTGGAGTACACCCCACACCTTTTCATTAACCTTAAGTTCTTATGAGGAAACGATTTCATCAGCCACTTGGTGTTGCTAGCTTCAACTTAAAGGAGCTTACATAAGTGTTTTTTTTTATAATTTTTTTTCAGTGGGGTATGGAGGTTTCATCTTATCCATAGGTGCTTTATGCGACACATAAATGTGTTTTGGTGATGATAAACATGTTAAACCCCATGAGCCTCCAAGCCTGATAATGTTTTGGTGATAATAAACATACCTTGGAAGATAATAATGGCATTTTGGAGTATACACTATTTAGTGAATTCATATCATGCAATGAAACTATGCTACACTTTAAAATGAAGCATACAAGGATGAATGGCTTCAGCAAAGATTTTTTAAGCTTTAGGGTTAAATTTCAAAATAGTTCCCCGACTATTCACATGATCATTTTAGTCACAGAATATAATGTTGCTCCAATTTAGCCCATCGACTATAAAAAATTGATCCTAAATTAGCCCCTTTGGGGCTAAATTGGAATGAATTTTATATCACAATTACAAAATAAGAGATTATTTTGGGTCAATTTTGTATAGTTGAGGGCCTAAATTTGGGCAACGTGATGCTCTGGGATTGAATTAGCCATACACGAATAGTCTGGGGACAATTTTGGGATTTTTCTTTTTCATGTGCCTGGATTACTTTGTAAAGTTTTAGAAAGGAGAATTATTAATGGACACTTGCTCATACCATATTCTAGCTATGTGATACATAAAAAAAAAATCAAAAATAAATTTTCTTGTTGGATCACACATACAATCCTAATCGTATTTATGATTTTTGGGTTGCTCATATGATTATGATTGTATATTTGGGTTTTTCCATATGATTATTATTGTATATACGATGCACAAATGTTTCTTTGGTTTCTGAGCTAGAAAGACCATAGTCCTATTTGAAACTCATTCCTTGATGATTATTAAGTAAGAATCATGGCGTGGAAAAGGAAAAAATCATACCAAAGGTTGATTCTTTTATCATACACTTTTGATCAACGTAGTTTAAAATTTTGAGAAATTTGACATTTTTTTCTTGATCCTCATTTGGAATTAATTAACATTTTTTTTTTTATTGTTGTATCAGTAGAATTTATAGATTTAGCTATGTTTAATATAAAGAAGTTAGGTAGGAATACGTGATACGAGAACTTTATGGAGTTTTAAAGGTAAATTTTATAAAGTGACAATAAGATTGATTATGTAATATGAATCCGAGTGTTGGTTGAGCTACTAAGAAATCACGATTAATCAAATTGTGTATGACCAAATAAAATCTTAAAGATTAATGTTTGTTAAAATTGAAAAATAGAGTGCAAATGATTGCATTCAAGAAATCAAATGTTTTATAATTTGCTCCTACAGCTTTTAGTTAGCACCAAGATGAAGCCATGGAAGAGCTATTAAGTTGGTAGATGGGATAAGAACATAAAAAGAAATAAGGTTCTTCAAATAGACCCCTTTCCCTTTAGTACCTAATTATGCATTGTAAGGGTCTAAGAAATAATATTCTTCTTTTGCTCATCATGAGAAATGTCAACAAGATGCTTAATATTCATAGAAGAAAAATATAAATCAACGTTCACATTAGCATGTGGTACATCAGTGGACAGTTTGTTAGCATGCAATATAACTAGAATATGATTGGATTCTTAGGTTATGTACATGATAGAAACAAACAATTAGGTGGAACCCTGAGTATTCTTAGATCTTTCACCAAGGTGTATTTCTATCAAATGGATGGTAAGAAAAATCTTATTGAACGTGATAACTCATTGAAACAGACTCAATAATTCGAGAAACTCTTAAGCAAAGCATCGAACCTCCTGGAAGAAGAGTCTTAGGCTTCGTTTGGGACGACTTTCTTCTTGCTTTCTAAAATAGTGTTTTAGTATAAAAATTTCTTGAATTTGGATTTTTTGTGCTAAAAAGTCATTTTAAAAAACAGTTCAAAAGTTGTCCCAAACGAAGCCTTAGTTATCATTCTTTAAATATCAACTTTCTTTTCAACAGCTCGATGTGGTTACACAATGCTCTAGCATGCCTTATTAACATCCGATACTTATTATATATGTGAAAAGGTTGGAGTAGCTCCAGTGAAAGATAAAATTAGAGAGAGTCACCTTAGATGGTTTGATCACATTAAACAGAGGCTTTCAGATGATCCGATTATAAAAGTTCAAGCATTAGATTTGACTTATGTTAAAAAAAAGTAGAGGTAGACCTAAAAAGACTTAGAATTGATCTTTCTTTATTAGATTTAAATGAGAATTTGACTTTTAACATGACACAATGGTGAAAACGGATTCATGTAGCCGACCCCACGTAGTGGGACAAAGGCTTGATGTTGTTGTCGTTGTTTTCTCATTCTATGAAGAACCAAATGTGCACTTTCCAGTATGAACCATCATTAACACCAAAATTGTTAATATTTTACGTGGTAATCTTAAGTTCTATGTCATCTTTCCTGATTCAGGCTTTGTTGCTGTTCACACTGTACCTGTGTTGTATGAGAAGTACGAAGACCAAGTTGATGACTTCATATACAATCTCCTTGGACAGCTCCAGCTGCAGTATCGCAAGCTTGACAAGGGTGTACTAAGCAAAATACCCAAGGGAAATCTCAAGTCCAAGAAAAATGAGTAGAATTCTTCTTTTTTGTAGTTATCATCAGACTTACATATTTTCCTGCATTATGAAATTGTCAAGGAAGCCATTATTTTGCCACTTTCTGCTGCTTATGTACTAAAAGAAAATTTACTTAGTTACATGGCAGTGATGATATGCTTATCTAGTTTGCAGTAGTTTAAGATTTTGTTCGGGATAACTTTTTTACAGTTTTTTAAAGCAGTTGTTTAGTATAAAGATTTCTTGAACTAGAAAGCTGTTTTAGAAAACAGTAAGGCTTCGTTTGGGACGGATTTCTTACTGCTTCTTAAAGCAGTTTTTTAGTACAAGATTTAAAATTGTTGTATTAAGAAGTTGTTTTAAGAAGTAATAAGAAAGCTGTCTCAAACGAAGTTTGAGAAAGCTGCTTTAAGTTCACCATTGTTTATGAAATTTTACTGCAGCATATACTTTAGATAAGGCTGGAAGTTGTAAATGTATGTAGAAGTAAAAACAATAAATTTTGTATTGGAATTTAGCATTGATTTTTTAATACATCCAATAAAAGTGAAGGAATGTCATAATTTTTTTTTCCAAATATGTTTTATAATATAAATCAATCAAAAGGGAAGGAAAGAGGTTAATTTTCTCACATTTAGTAAATTATCTTCAATCATACATATGATCGTAAAAATAAAAATATTTTATGCTAGAAAGTTGTTTTAAAAATTAGCAAGAAAGTCATTTCAAATGAAATCTATGAGAAATTTTAATATTTATTTGGAATGATTGTATTATTTTATAAAGATGGTATATAATTGTTGTATGGAAAATGTTTTTTTTATTTTTGGGAAAAATATTATAAAAAGTAACTTTTTTATTATAAAAATATCTTGAAAATAATAAAAAATAATAGTGAAATAGAATAAGCAATTAAAGATTAGCTTCTCATTATAAGCTCTAAAATCATTTTTGTTAGGTATCACAGACATTTCTTTTATTCTACTAATAATTTTCCCAACTAGATAAGCTGGATACAATTAACTCTTTAAGAGGGATTATATGTTTGAATTCTGTTGTTGTGATTTGGCTTCCATATCACTCATTAAGATTTCTTTTGGGACGACTTTTTTATTGCTTTTTAAATCAACTTCTTGTATAAAAATTTTGGTAGTGACGAGCAACTTTTTCCACGGGATTTATGCTTTACTTCGAGATGCGTATCGATCTATTCGTATATTTTAATTTGAATAAATTTGATGTCATCCTTGGTATTTAGGACATTCTGAACGCAATGATAAGCATGTTTTACGATCAGATTTCGTTTGGGCAGTGTCGAGATTGATTTTTTTTTTATTTGCACAGCATCGCATTGGGATATGTGTCACTACTTCGGATGATCCCGAATGATTAAATAAGATATATATATTTTAGATGTCGATAATGTTCCAGATGCAACGACGAAGTCTGTTCATGGATCCGACGTCATTTGGCCAATGTCACATTTTAATTTCAGGTGTCGGTCGTCCCTTTTGATCAATGTCATTCGATACGATTGAGAGGGGTCTCGACCTAACAAAATTAGATGTTCCGATCGCAATGTAGCTATCCGTTTTACATTCGGTGGTCATTTGACCCTTTACGTGATGCATCATGCCAACCCGCGCATTGCTTGATTCGTCATTTTTGCCCTTTTTGCATGTAGTTTGAGTTGTAGGGGTCAACAAATTACAATCTTTTAAATTATTTCTGATTTGTGAAACATCTCTCACTCATAACATAGTGGGCATATGTCATCAAATAAAAAACTCTATAAAATCTTTGTTATCTTACTCTTTTATGGGTTGTTGCTTCTCCTTTTTCTCTATCATATCTCACTATTTGAAGCCATCATACTTCCTTATAGAGTAATGAACTTGGGCATCATATTCTAGTCTCTCTATATAAATTCTTGATGCATGTGCTCCTTATTGCCACTTTGGCTTGGTGAGTTTTATCCATCAACATCAATCATTAATATAGTGTGTGAGAATTCATTCTAAATGTTGCATCTTATGTTGAAGAAAAGAGTCATGATAGAAGATTCTTAACATTGATATCTAAATTCTCCTACTATTGGTGAACCTGTGGGCAAGAATGTCTTAGCTACATGTGAACACTTGGATACCGACCTCAATTATTTCTACCAATAGCTTATTGATTCACTAATTTCATCAAGATTTTCTTGCAGCATCACTAATGTCCATAGCTCGATAAACTTAGATCCCACACTGAAGCAAGGTGGTTGGAATACGTGGCATACAATAACACTCTCAATGCTCAAACAAATTTATAACTCTCCCATTATGCTGAATATTATTGAGGAGGCATTCCATTCAAATTCAAAGCTCCTTAGCTAAAAATCTTATTCTGAACGCCTAATCCCATATATAATTTGGCCACCTTCGAAAACAAAATGCCCATGTCTAGTACATTTGTTGATATTTAGCGCCGACCATTTATAAATACTTTCAAATGCATAACTTGAAAATGGTTCAACTCTCCTAAATCATAAATTCTTCTAAATAATTCCTTATCTTTTTTTTTTCCCCAAAATTTTCCACTTCTAAAAGCATTCTAAAGACCTCCTAATCCTTATTTTGCATTTAGTAGGAAGTTGGGGAATCCTTTAGGGACTACATATATTGCTTCAATAAAGCTTTCCTATAATGTTATAGATGACCATAATAACCTCATGAAAGTCACTTTTATCCTAGGGTTACAGCTTAGGAACTTCAAGTTATTAGTCAATAAAAAACCATAAGAAACTCAAAAAGATTTATTGTTGAATAATTGTAAGCATTGAAGAGTTCATCCAAGAAGTTGAATCACCCATTTTATCTTCTCAAATCCTTGCAAAGAAGTGAGCTTAACCATAACACACCTCACAACATCCTCATTGCTACCAGAAAGTATGCAAGGATTGACTTCTCTTATTGAGGGTGAATATACCTCCATCATCCCCACACTATCCAATAAAATCTTATATTGTTTCCTCGTGGAGAGTTCAAAGATAACACTCTCCATTCTTTGAATAATCCCCTTGTTGCCATTATATTTCCCATTCATAAGAAGAATATTATAAGTAACATCTTACATCGTGTAAGGATCCTGACACCTAGATAAATCAAGATTTTTCCTATGAGCATGATAAAAAGAATGTTGTATCCTGAGGGCCTTCTTAAAGAAGCTAATCTATGAGGGACATATGAAGGAATACCTCATCCAATGACATGTCGACAAGTAATCAACTAAAGAATAAACTCTACTTAAGCCTAAGGAATAGACATAGGTTAGCCTAATAATAAAGCCTCAAATGGCTCATGGAGTATGAGGCCAACTCTTATTCTTTCTTTTTGAGTAATGAATTATCACCTCACTATAGTATCCATGATGATGCCATCATCATCTTAGTAACAATAGACTACTTTGAGGTGATCCATATTTTGATTGATATAGTTAGCTCAATTAACATTCTCTTCATTGGGCTATTCAAATGAATCAGTTTTGACCTAAAGAAATTCTATTCTACCAAAGAATACTAAATCAAATTCTCGAGGAAAAAAGTACAGTCTGACGGATTACTATGAAACATTTCCAACTAATTTTCAGACAGAATTTACGACGAATTTTCCGACGGATTTGAAATTTTTTTTAAAAAAAATATAATCGCAATTAATAATTTTATAGCTTATTTTAATTTTTTATAAATTTAATAATTTATTTTAATTACTTATTAATATAATAAATCATTATAATTAATTGTTAATATCATAACTTATTTTAGTTATTAATTAAAACACTAAATTTTGATTAATTACCAACTTTAATATTTTATTTTAATGTAATTTTAAAGCTCGGTGTTTGACTCACTAGTCGAGCTCAAAAACCTACTAACTCGAGCTCGACTCAAATCGTTTACACCCCTACTCAAGGGCAGACTGGTGGGCTTTGCGGGCGTTGGCTAGGCTACCTGCAGGCAGCATGGCGGGCTAGCACAGACAAGGGCCGGAAGCGCACGGGTTGGCAGTGCGACCCCATTGGCGAGCTGGCAGTTTTCTATTGTTTTTCTTTATTATTATTTTTTGTTATTCCGCATGAAAAATTTCGCCGAAAAATTTTTTTTGGTGATTTTTTCCTGACGAAAAAGTTTTCCGAAGCTCGATTAACCGTCAAAAAGTCTTTCGTCGGAAATTCGCTAAAATTTTTTTAAATCCGCAAAAAAAATCAGACTTTTCTGCCAAAAAAATCACCAGTATTATGCTATTTTCTTGTAACGAGTGATCAATATCGTAGAGGATTCATGTAAGAATATTGATACTAGACTTCACATGGTGAGTACGAGCCTCCTTTTGACTCTTAGTGCGGCCCATTTACAAGTTCCAACATAGTTGAGGAAGATAGAGTTAGGACATTAGAGGACTTGATTTACGATGCAATTAGTCCATAATATAAATAATATATAGAAGAATATATCCCCGAATAAGGAGAAATAAAACTTCTACAATTTGTTGCACGCTATATAACAACCAATTTAGAATGGGTGCACTACTTATTCAGAGTTATCTATTGCTGTGAAGATGTTAAGAATAAAATTTTAACTTTTTTTTTTTTTTTACTATAGGTTTCCGACAATTTTTTGAAAAAATTTTCATTGCAAATCTTGATATGACAATTTAGTATCATTATTTCTGATAGAAATATTCGTCAAAAATGGCAACGAACTTGCGACGTATTTTTCATCACGATGTACGATGGATATTTCATCGTAATTTGCGATAGAGTTTCCGTCACACTTCCACCCCAGATATTTTTGCGACATGGATTTTAACTATGGTTCAATTTAGTCGCAAAAGGCTGAATTTCTTATAGTGGGTGGCATATTTTCATCTCTCGATACGAATTGTTGACTATGGCTCAACTTTGACTCAATAAGTTTTGAGTGTGTGGGCAAGCTGGGACCGATCGAAAAGAGAAAGTTTTTGGGTTTTTGTGGATTCTACTATAAGGACTTGCATAGTAACCCTTGAGTGGGGAGATAACTTAACCTTGGGATCTTAAGGGTCATAAATAATGAAATTTGAGATAAAGAGAAATATCCACCCTTTCTAAATATTTATCATTTATACATCATTAAAATGATATAAAGATCAATCTCGCATGCGTCTTTTTTCGATCCTTTCCTCTATTGAATTTGATCAAGGAGTCTAAATGAAACTTAGTGCATGATCCTTTTTAACATAGACTTATGACAAGCTAAAACATGCTCTCAACTCAAGTTAATGTCTTCCATACCAACCCTTAATGCAATGTGAACAATCCCCCATATAATATGAAGCCAACTATTAGAAACATTTAGTATATAACTACTTAGTTATATCCTCAAGTTGGACTTGATTTAGGCTTTGTTTAGGACAACTTTCGTTTTAATGCTTTCTAAAGCAGCTTTTTAGTACAAAAAATTATAGTTCAAAAAATTTTTGTACTACTGAAACACTGAAATCCTAAACAATAATAAAACTGTCCCAAAAGAAGCCTTAATCCTCACCAATAGTTGTTATAACGGGTGCATAAGCTCAAAAACCCTCCTACCTTCTACGTATTATACATGATTTTGTAAATGTGATTGATTTATTAGAATTAAAATAATTATAAGCTAATTAGTAACTTAATATACTATATATTTAATTCTATTTTAATCTTACTTAAATCATAATTAAAAAAATTAAGAAAATTACTCCACAAATCATATCTCTGAAATCACTTGGAAAAAAAAGAAAAACCTTAAAAGCCACATCAGAAACTAAGGAAACCCTAAAGAACGAGCAAGCATTCCTTAGCCACGTGGTGAAATGCGGTGCGCCGCCGCCCATCGTGAGCCAGCCAACCCGTCTGCCACGCTGGACAAACTTGTGAACAGGAAGCCTCCACTCCTCCCTCCTTTCTTACTTCCTCCCCCAAACCAGAGAGAAATTAAAGCTGGAATCTTAATCTCTCTCTCTCTCTCTCTCTCTCTCTCTTCTCAGTTTAAGAATCCATCAATATTGAACTTAGCAGGTAAGAATCCCACTCCCCTGCACTATAAATAGTAAATACATGAGATATCTACTGCAACAAAACCATATTGCAAGAGCTTAGTTTCCTGCTTCATTAGATCTCATTTTGCTTTTATCTTCAATCTCTCTCAACTGCAATGGTAGCTCAGAAAAGTTTGGCTCAAAATCTAGTAAGCTATGTGATTAGCTACATTGATGGAAGAAAGAGAAGGGAAGGTGACGGCGACGATGACGACGACGACGACGATGATGACTCTCAGGTTGCACCTGCTGCCTGAGGTGGTCGTTAATAATGTAGTAACTAAAAAATATATTTTTACTATGTGCCAGTACTTACTACTATATATTTTATATATAAATGCAGCTTCACAGCAGGCTTATTAAGAGAAAAATATCAGATATATGTGGTTTGCATGATTTGGTCATCAAGATGTAATGTGTGTTGCTGTAAGAATTTTCTCTGAGCAGCAATGTATTATCGTATTGTGTTATTTGAATGAAATTTATGAGCTTTTTTGTTTGTTTGTTGTTGTTGTTTGTTAGCTTTATGTGTAGTATGCTGATGAAAATGCTAATGGAATTCTCTCTCTCTCTCTCTCTACTGCTTTTTGAAAAGCGGCCAGAAGCTAAAACGTGAGGGAAATGGCTGAAGAAGTGTTCATTTGTGAGGAGGTCTAACGGCTAGTTTATTGTGTTTCAAGTATGATAAAGCTGAGTGAATGTTGTTTGTTGATGAATAATCTAATCTTTTTTTCTTTCTAAAATGGATACCAAACAACCTCATATAGGAAAAACAAATATAAACATATTAATTATATTTTATACATATTTCATTGAATCTTACAAAACTTAGTTGGCTTGATCGTGCGTCGGATTTTAAATCATTTATATAATTATTATGAGAGAAAATCATTATATGCATGCATATGAGAGTATCGTGAGTCAATGAGGCATACAAATAAGTAAGTTCGAACTCTTAAAAGATTCAAAAACTAGTAAAAATATTGATGAGGATGGGCAGGGGCTTGTTCCAATTATGATTTTAATGTTGGGCCACCAAACCCACCACAAAGAGAAGACCAATGAGGCATACATACTAGCTATTACATTGCTAACAAGGTTTTTAAACATCCATCTCATTTTACTTCCTCAAATGAAGGATTACAAGGGTATTTATAACCTCTCAAGTACATGTATTATGATAGGATTTCAAAAGACATGTGAATAAGAATTCAAACGGGGTGGGGGACCAATCACAAGTGGTTAAATAATGAAAATTATTCTTGGTTTGTCTTTTTATCTTCTTAAATTTTATTATATTTTGCATGTTGCATGCTGTATTTCTCATAATAAACTATATGATAAACTCTGCCATGATAAAATTTTTAATATAAATTATTTCGTAGGTAGATTTGCCTGCAAGGTAGACTACTTATGAGGAGGTATCACGAGGTGGTAAGTTAACTTTACTTTATGATCTAAAAATCTAGCTTACATGATTTTCTCCATTGTTATTAGTTTTGCGATGTATGATAGTATATTTTGTGTTATATACATGAAAAATATATAGGATTTTTTGTTGTAATTTGATGATTTATTTGTATTATACCTATAGGATTGTACATTAAATTTGCTTTCTCTGAGATTCATTGTAAAAATATTTCTTGGTAGTATGATAGTAATATGAGATCAATTCATCTAATTCAAGCTACAAGACTTAACACATAAATGAGAGGAATTTATATTGGTTTGGTTTTTTGACCTACATCTTATATGAGAGAGTGGTCAATTATTTTCTACTTATTGTAAAGAGAGAATAAGGTTCACAACTTCCAAAAGCAAAGAAGCTAATGATAACATATCCTGTGGTTTGGCCCTCCTGTGAAAGTGCTTTTATATGGTTCCTATAATTAGTAAATGTTGCAAGCATTAAGATGGAGATGATAAGTGAACTATTACAAGTCATTAAGGAGTTTTGTTTTGGAGGAGATCCAAGTGAAAATAGTCTTATGTATGCTCTTTTATCATGATGCATGTATTAATCATATTTTAACTATGGTTGAACTAAGTGAATGTTGTTTTTTGACGAGTCATATATACATACTCATTTTCTCAAATGCGTACTATAATTAATTATATTCTATCATATTTCTTTCGATCATCAATCCTTAAATGACTTGATTTATGTAATCTTGGATCATATAAGCAATCATTTAGATAAAATAATTATTCAGAAATTGTGAGAACCACAATTTGGCGTTCTATACGTCGTTCAGAAATTGCGAGAACCACAAGAACCCTAAAAAATAAAAAGAAGAATGAAGAATTTTTTATGAAACCCTAGACACCGGGCATTCGATCGGCTTTAGAAGAAGGATGAAGGCCGGCGATTGAAAGCCCTAATAAGAATATTTACCTGATGCAACGATCACGATTGTCAATGTAGCAGTAGAGATCAACAAGAACTAGGAAGGGTAGACGAAGAGAACGCATGCCAGACGAAAGCGGCGAATAAATTTGAATATGGCCTAGATGGAAGAATAAGAAGCGGGCATGAAAACTTATTTGCATGATCTCTCTCTTTTACTGCCAAATCGTTCTGTTTGCGCCAAATTAGAATATGCCCTAATAAATATTTTTTTAAAACATTTAAATAAAAATGTCTTAATTCATTTGTCGTTAAAAGTTAATTTTTTGTTGCTATGTTATGCATAGAAGAGCACCATACCAATTAAGCATACATATAAATGAAGTTAGATTACTTTTCATGATAAATTTAGCCATCACAAAGTTCACCATGCATGTAAATTACTTCATATGTTGACTAACTTGCAAGGCAGATTTTTGATGAGATGAAATGGTGAGGTGGCCAGTTGAATTGACTTTAATTTATGGACTAAAAGTCTATTTCACTCGTATGATATTTAATATTTTGATATGTGGCTATAATACATAAATTTTCTTTTAATTATTCTGACATTAAAAAGATAATAATCACTACCAAAAAATAGGCCTATCGCAGCACAATATTTGGCGTATCCCGGCGGTTATAACCACCACAATTTTCTTTGCAGCGGTTTTGAAATCGCTGCACCCCCGCTGTAATAGTAATGCGCTGCAATGACATTTTGCAGCGGATTAAGGATCGGAGGGGTAGATCTGATGAAGTGCGAGATTTAGCAGCGGTTATAACCGCCACTAATTCTATCCAAATAAATAGATTTCAAGTATTGTGGCGGTTTTAACTGCCGCGTCCAGAATTTTTTTTAAAAAAATACAAAATATGAATGTCCAATTAAATATACACATAAACAACATATCAAAACGGTAATGTTATAGGAACTTTGACAAATTAAGGTATACAACCTTGTGTTGATTACAATCAATTTTGAAATGAAAACTAAGATGAAACCAAACCAAAATGTTCTGATCCATTTCTGTCATAACTTATTTGCATGATCAAAAGCACAGTTAAGGCACACATAAATTGCAGGTAAAGTGCAGCCAAAGAGAAGTCAAAGAGTAGTCAAAAAGCGCAGTAAAAAAGCACTCCAAAAGTGTAGCTCACTTGTCAAATTTTAATTGGACATCCGGACCTATATCTAAGTTCAGTGTCCGGACCTAATAAATTTTCCTTCTTTTTTAATGGTGTTTAAAGTTGTTTTCAATAGTTATTTAATTTTTGCAGCCGTTGATACTACATATTTAAATGGCTGGAAAGTTTTCACATAAAACTGGCGGCTAAACCGCCTATAAATACCTTCATGATAACATAATACTGACGAAATTTTTGGAAGTTTACTCTTTTTAACCGGTGATCCAACCGCCGGCTTATAGCGGCGGTCAAACTGCCAGTGTAACCTTCGGTATTTCCAGCGGTCAAATGACCACAGTAAATTCTGCCGGAATTCAGTGAATTTTCTGCTGTCTAAAAATCATTGTGTTCATATATCATTTTTTTAAAGGTCATTTGATTCCAGTTTTGGAAAAATTAGTAAAGCTCACTCCACTATGCGACCACCCTTATTTGATGTAACCCCTTTTGATTTTTAAAAAATTCACAAGTTCATGTATGTATAATCTTAAAAAAGGTTTTGATGTTAACTAGATCTTTTAGCTGATCATTTTGTAAGCAATAAAATTTTATGAAGTATGATTTTTGAAATCATATTTTATATTTTAATTTATGGATATATTTTTAAAAGTATATGAATGAATATAATTTTCATTTTCTCTTAGCAAATCATTATGAATTATATTAATGAATGAATTTTTTTTTGGATTCTACAGTTTTTATTTTTGTTACCTCAAGGTAATAAAATCAGTGTTATTTCTCTATTATTAACAACAAATTTCACTAAATATCACCAAAATAGATATTCATAAATATCAACAGTTCATTAAATTGAAGGGGCATATGATTTATTTGGTTGATCATTTTATGACCAATTTTTATTTTGGTCATTGTAACAAAAATATAATCAATAAAATTAGCAATTAAAATCATTAAATATATTGCATCTAAATAAAATTTATAATGATCGAGTTAACTTGAACTCAATTGAGGTGATTTTGGGTGCAATCCTTGTGTGCTTTGTATTACTATTAATCTCAACTTGTGCACTATATTTCTTACAAGCTATATATAGATTATCCAAAAGCTTAGTTTCTTCTCATGTTTCATATATTTGAATCCAATTTAGGTGGAAAATTATGAAATCGTCTATTTTTGATATATTTCATATATAAAGGTTTCTTTTGTGATAGTTTTCTTATTGCTTTTTAAGATTATTTTTTAGTACAAAAATTTCATGAACGGAAATTTTTTTATTACTAGAGAGCAGTTTTAGAAAGCATTACGAAAGCTTAGATGTGTCAAGTCGACATGGGGTCATTTAGGTGTGTTAGAGTAGGTTTAGAATAAGATAGAACTAAGTCAGATCGATTAAGATTTACCCTCGGTTAATATGTGAGTTAAAGGTTAACCATTAATATTCACATGAGCACAATACGGTTCGAATGACCTAATTTTGTTTGAAGATAAGTAAATAAATTTGGATGGGGTCCTTCATAGGGCTTAGGGTTGGTTTAAGATTGCTCCAAAGAATTACTATATTAGGATTTAATCGAGTTTAGGGTTGGGTTGGTCAAGGTGACTCCACTAGAGTTGTTAGGGGTTGAATCTACTTTCTAGGCCCAAAGTGTTAGGTTTTGGAGCCAAACTAAGATTTTGCTTATGACGATTTTTTTTTATTACTTCTTAAAACAACTTTCTAATATGAAAAAAAAAATTTTGTACTAGATTGCTGCTTTAAGAAGCAGTAAGAAAGCTATCCCAAACGAAGTCTAAGTCTTGATAAATTAATGAGTTCTATGATTGAGTTAATTAGGGGTCTGATCTCCTAAAGTTTTCTTGAAGATTGTACTAATTAAGGCTTCGTTTGAGATAACTTTCTTTCAGCTTTCTAAAATAACTTTATTACACAATTTTTTTTTAAAAGAAGGAAAATATCATTGGTCATTAGCCGTCCAAAATTAAGTCTAAGCGATGATCTACGAAACAACTTCAAGGATTATTACTCCCTCAAAATTAGAGTAGATTTAATTTTATATTATAAATATTAATTTAATAAATAATATACAAAAGCATTTATTATTTTTATAAACTAATTTTCAAAATGAGACTAATACTATCTCAATTATTTTAAATTTAATTTTATTGATAAAAATATTAATTAAATGTTGCTTTTAAAATTATTAAGATTATTCATATTTTTTTTTCTTCTCATTGTGCTATATAACAATCTCGATGGAGGACAGCTCTCTTAAACCCTAGCTAGCGCGAGCAGCCACCAAACGAAATCGCCCGACGGAAGCCAACGACCATCGTCTTCTCCGGCTCTTTTTAATCCTTTAGGTTTTGCCCTGCTCTTCTTCTATTCAGGCTGAAAAACGAAATCTGAACAGAAGAGGAATCGAGCTCAAACTCCAAGAGCCGGCGGCAATATTTCTTTTTGTTTTTACTTCAGTGTTTTCTTCTAAAAATGGTACATTTTTATGGATGATGGTGAGTTCCTGGTTTGCTTTATCAACTTACTGAACGATGGATTTCATTTCTTTTGTTGCTGCAGTTGCGCTTTCTTTTGCTTTACAGTCTTTCGGAACTTTTCTTCATATTTTGTTTATGTTTTTGGGTGTTCTCGCTGTATATATATATTGTTCTGAACCTTTAGCTTATATTTTGGTTATTCTGGATGTATATTCTGAATCTGTTTGGCCGTACTTTTTTTTGTTGCATATTGTGAAGTGATTGGGGTTTTGGGAGATGATGATGAATGAATTTATCAGATGCTACTGTTTTAAGGTGGCTTTGCTGATTAAAATATAGAATTTGCATGTCAGTCTGATCCCTAATGAGCCAATGACCGGATCATATCATCTTAGGACATCAGAGGCGCCTTTCTTTTAGTTGGATTTAATCTTTTTTTGGTTGAATAAATGCCTACTTAATTATGCAATATTCAAACTTTAACTTATCGTTTTTATTTTATTTTTGTTTTTTGTTTTGGAAACGTAATGTCTTTTAGAATTATTTCAAACATCTTACCAGGAATTTAGAAGCTGGTAGTATGGAAAATCTAGAGATCAGTCAAAAACTAAGTTTTGAAGTGTAATTTGATCCTATTTGCTTGGGTGAGATATTAATATCTTGAGCAGGATCACTAGTTGTTTGTTAAGAAAAGAAACAATGAAAAATGGCAGTAAAGTTTAAGCCTTTTTTAAATTGTTGGAAGTTGGAGGAGGGTAATCAAAGAAGGCATGATTTGGTGACAAAAAACTTGGATATGCTTAGAAAGCAGGTTCTAACATTATCGCCAAGAGTAATCTCATGGCTGCACAAATGTCAAAACAAGTTCAATGGCGTTTAATTACCTTCTAAAGCTTTCCCGCTGCTTGTTGTTTTATTTTTTTTACTACTGATTTTGCTTCATTTGCTTGATGGGGCAATGTTAAAACTGCTCTTTTAGACTATCATTTTTAAGGTGTAGGCAATTACATGTTGACTACATTTTTGCACTTGCATCCATTATGGCTTGGAGATCACTTGTTAAGTTCATGAAAAATGCCTCTCTATAATGTTGATAATTTAGCTTGGGGATGATGATCAACCAAGGCCTTAATTTGATGATGAAGATGTCCTCAAAGTGGTAGAATTATTTAGGAGGGTTGTTTTTGTGGTGGCTTGTGGTTGTGGTTTGCCAAAGCCTTGGGAAAGCCTAAACCCAAATGCACCTTGCTTGGTTTTAGGGTGGATGGATATTGGAGTTTCTAAAGCTTGGGACTCGGAATGGTTAGGTGTATTTGTGGAAGCTGGTTATGGAGTTGGTGGAGAGGCTTTTTTTAATTTTAGAGGACAAATTACAAGGCCAAGTCAAGTAGAAGCTAGTTTGGTCGAGTGCTTGTGCTTTTAGTTTGTTTTTTGGGCTGTGGATGCTTTGAGAAAGGTTTAGGGATTTGTGAAATATCAGTGGAGTAGGGAAGCTGTTCACAAACAGAAACAAAGCTTAAATGGTTACCCCTACAAAAAAATCCATCAATTATTTAATGTAATTACATTAATCCTAAGTAAATACAAAACTCAATCTTAAATGAAAAGGAGGGAGAGGTCACACAAGGAGGGGGAGAGTTTGTAACCACTCTAAACATCTCCTATATTCAAGAAATTTTCAAATTTTGTATGGGAAGGCTTGCTTGACTGGCCATGGGAGCTTCTAAAACAATTTTAAAAACTAAAATGAAGAGAATAATATCCTAAAACCTCACATGAATTTTGTTATTTAAAAATTGAAAATTTAAAACTTAAAATTTGAAATAAAAAAGAAAACATTAAAATTCAATTACAATTTTTTTGAATTCTTTATTTTATGTTTTGGGTCATTTTTGAGCTTGATGATTTGTTGATTTTGATCTTTATGTCATGTAATCTTTGATTACAATTGGATCATCATAATTAACTTGAAGTTCTCCATCAGTTGACCTTCAATTTAAGGAACACCCGGCATCAGATTATTGAAACTACTTGTTGGTATAAAAATACTAATTGAGCTTAACATTTTATTTTTTCTTCTAAAAATGGTATTTTCTCTTGATGATGTTAGGCTCTTGGTTTGCTGCATACTTTCTTCACAATGGATTTCCTTTTTTATGCTGCACTTGTGCTTCCTTTTACGTTTAGTCTTTTCTATTTCTTTTTCGTGATCTTTTACACTTGTTATGGTTATTCTCGATATATGCATTGAATCTGTTTGGATATGTTATTTACACATAAACGGATAGGGGTTTTTGGAGATGATGACTTTGATTGAATTTATCAGATGCTATGGCTTTGCTGAGATAAATATAGAATTTGCACGTCAGTCTGATTCCTAATTGGCTAATGGCCTGATTTTCTCCTCTTAGTACACTAGAGACCCCTTTCTCTTGGTTGGCTCTGATCTTTTTTTTTTGCCTGGCTTCTCACTTAATTATGTGATATTCAAACTTTATATATATATATATATATATATATATATACGGGAATTCAGAAACTGAGAATGAGTTTTATCATTACTATATCCACTTTGAATTCCCGTGTATATATATATATATATATATATATACGGGAATTCAGAAACTGAGAATGAGTTTTATCATTACTATATCCACTTTGATTGCAATTCCTCTTTGATATACTTCATAACATTCTAAACTCAAAGAATGAGAAGAGGATGAACTGGGTTCAAACACAAAAGCTATGTGAAAAATTGCTTCTGCCACTTTTGAAATGGGAGCACCTATTTTTCTTAAAATAATAGCTTATCTTTAGGCTGCCTTCTTTCATATAGCTTGCTTTGATATAGTCTTAATTTCTTTCACTTTGCTTATTTGTTGCTATTTTGTTGGAAATCGTGAATTCTTTGGGAATTTTTTCTTTAGAAACTGAGCGATTGTTTTCTTCTTCTATTTTGGATGGTAGATACTTATCGTAATAGAAAGCTTGAATAAAAGCAATATTTATATCAAAATCTAGCTACACATTCGAAATTTTCCTTCAAGTTAAATAGTTTTTTTTTCATTTTATTCTTGAGACTTCACTTTGGTTACATTAGGGGAAAATTAATGTTGGTAATTTGATTGTTATAGACTTGCACACCAATCTTGATTCCATATATGTCAGGTTGACTTGGGACCTTGTTGGTTGGTTAGAGTTTTCATTTGAGTGCTCGAGATGACTACCCCCCTTGGCTAGAAATTCTAGTGTTTATATGAATAGCTTTGATGGACTGTCTGATTTGATTGGGAGGTAATTAAGAAGTTTCCTAATCAAGAGGGAGCTATTTAGAAAGGTTATTAATTAAAGGGGAATGGTTTAGGAAAGTTTAAGTTTAGGAGAGAATTATGTAGGATAAGAGAGAAAATTATTTAGAGAAAGGGGGCATTTCGGAGGGAATTAGGGGAGCCTATTTATGGCTAACAATATTGTGATTTCAAGATTATGTTTTTGAGAGGCTGAAATTAGAATTTTTTAGGTTGTGAGAGCCCTGCGGGCTAGGAATTTGGGAGAGCTGGATCTTCCTCTCCAATTTGAGGATCCAAATGTATCTTGCTGTTTTCTTTCATATATCTTGCAATAAAAATAGTTTTGATGTGTTTTTCTTCCTAATTTCTTATCGCTATTTATTGATTTTGAGGAAATTATATCCACTTCATGTCAATCTCATTCCGACTACCCCTATTTGAGCGACATGGTTACATTTTATTCATGAGACTTGGGTTTCATCATTGTAAAAATATTGGTGGGCAATTGATTGTTGTCAAGAGTTGCACATCTATCTTGATTGCTCCTCCCATCTTCTCCATATACATTAGGTGTGTGACTCACACAGCTTAGGAGACCTTGTTTCTTGTCAAGTGGATTATATGTGACTCAAACCAACTAAACTCCCCTCTCCTCCTTCAATGAACAAGCACTCCATAGTGTTTGTTCGCATCGATGATCTTCATTCATATAGATTTGAACCTCATAGAGTTCCAATGACCTTTATTGAACTTCATAGAGTTCCTATGACCTTTAGTACAACCCTTTTTGTTTAGAAGAAAAACTAACATGAAAGCTAAAAATCGTCAAACAACTTTTAGTTAACCAATCCAACCTTTCCATTTAAGAGGACAATCTTGACCACCTTCAATTGCTTGCCAACTTTGAATCATCCCTCAATGGCCGCCACGATTTGCCTGCAATACTTTAAAGCTTCTTTCTAATATGAAAATTTAAATTTTGTATTAGAAAGTTACTTAAGATAATAAAAAAATCGTCTCAAATAAAGTCTAAGTTTATCATCTCTTTGATCCTGTCATAATTGTATTCCTTCTCATTTTTGTTATTATATAATGACAATTTAAAACAGAAATACATAAAAAAAAAATATATATTCCATTCTTTTTTATCAGGAAACAGAGAATGTGAGATAGAGAAGTAAAGGCCTAAATTTATTTGAGCTGTAAAGCAAACAAGTACAAAATCTAGAAGGAAGTATACCGCACTTTATTTTAGCCAAATGGGAGAAACTTAACTAAAAAAAAAAAGTCTGAAAAGAAAAAGAGTGCTGGTCATCCTTTTTATATTCCATGAAGCGAAAGGTTAAAATTATAGGGATCTTTATATGCCCCCCATTGTATATATATATATATATATGTGATTGGAGAAATGCATTTGTTTATTCAGATAATATGATCTTTATATGCCCTTAATTTGAGAATTTCATTCCAATTAATTTGAATTCAAACATAACTAAACATTGATTGAATATTAGGATTTAGAAGGACTTTGTTGTGCAAGAAGGGGATTGTATCATGTGAAATGAAATTTCACGATTCGAATGTGCTTGGGGTGTTAATATTTGATACGACCCAAAAATTTGACTCGAAAATGACCAGTTTAAAAAGTCGGGCCAAGTTCAAATTGACTTGGAAACTTGAAAATGACCCGTGCTGTTGCCACTATTGGCATTGCTTTGTTACTGTTAGTGTTGTCATGCTGCTGTTGGCGTTGTTATGCCGTCGGCTTGTCGTCCCTGTCATGTTGTTTGAATGAGAATGTGTCCACGGTTTGGTCGGGTCAACCTGAAAACTCATGCAGGTCGGGTTCGAGTTGAAATAGTTGACCTGTTTATAAAAATGGGTTGAGTCAAGTAGTGATGTGTTAGTTTCGGGTTCAACTCGAATCTGACCTTTGACCCAATTCTGATAGCTTTAATCTTACTTGGGCACCATTTGCATGCGTGAGAAGATAATTAGTCAAAATGCTTATATTAACGACGAAAGAAATGTTTGAGAAGAGAATTTTTCAAAAGGAGCTAGTTGAAAATCATCGACGGGATCGATAACATGTGATGAGAGGCTTTCATGTTGGGAGCTAGCAATAGGCTCATCGATGGGATCGGTGGCTTGTGAAAAGATGTCTTTTGCGAGGGCGACTTGTTGGCGAGGTTTATGGCTTATGAGGAAAGCAGGATTTCATGATGAGAGCTTCTTAGGGTTCTTTGACATGATCAATTGCATTTGCGTGTGAGTCAAAGAGGCAAATTTCTAAGAGGATCAGGATGAAATTGCTACCTTACAATTCAGTTTAGTACTTCACAAATTTTATATAAAAAAGAAGAAAGAACAAAACAGGGAGAAGTGTGTGGATAGAAGACTTCAAGAATTCAATCATTTATAGTCATAAATACTGCATAAGATAAGATTTTTTTATGGCAAAATATATATTTGAAGAATAAAATTGTGTGTGGCTTTATTTGTCTATTATTTTCTAGTTCTCATTGATTTTCACCAATTTCTATTTCTATGACAAGATGTAGCAAAGTATTTGTTCTATTTATTAAAAATAAAATCTTTATTATTTCTATTATAATTTTCAAAAAAATTATTATTTTTATAATAATTTCACTCCATTCTAAATGAACCCTAAGGGTCTTCTTAGGGCATATGTACGATTTAATAAGATTAATGGTTAGTTTGAGATGGATTTATTTTTTTTATAAAGATGATTATAAAATTATTATAAAAATTTTGATTTTTTGATAGTTAGAATTTAATTTGAGATGATTTTTTATTGTTTTGTTTTTAGATTACAATAATAATTTTTATTTGGCCACTATTTTTTATTATTTTTAAAAAATATTTGTGCTAGGAAATTATTTTCTGCAACAATTTTTAAAATATCATCATCATTATCTCAATTCTCTAGATATTATAGACTTATAGCTTAAAAAAATTATATCAAAATATTTCAATACAAATCTAATAATTTTTAAATCTATTAAAAAGATATTATACATATACTTTATTACTATTTTTATATTATCATATCATAAAAATATTAAAAAAATTATGTTAGGAAGTTTTTTGCAACAATTTTCAAAAAAAGTTATTTTCCCTTTAATGATTTGACGACAATCTTTACAAAAAGTTATAGTTGTCCCAAATAGATCATAATTAGCGGAAAAAATCTATCTTAAATGAAGCCTAAATAAAATAATTGTTGTTTTTTCAAATAAAAGCATGCACGGATAATTAAGAAGAATTGATGGATCAAATATAATAATCGTAAATGATTTTCAAACTTTTTGGAGTCCTGGAATATTCGCGGCGGTCGAGAAATGTAAATTTTAACGTCCTAATTTTTCGAAGATGCAACACACAAGCATATGAAAGATAGGGGTGTAACATTCATATGTGACACTAGAGTTTTTATGTGGACCTTGACCAGTTTAAATGAATCAACTAATATTTGCAGCAATTACAAATGATGACTTTCCTTGGGGGGAATGCCTTGGTGTCGTTGATTTCGTCTTTTCGAGACATTTTGTTTGATTATAAATATGCTAAAATCGGAGCTTTGATGTTCCCAAATTTAATTTCTGAAATTTCTAATGAGAATTTACCTCAAGATTCGCGCCCGAACATATTTTTTTTTTATGATATATCAAACTTAAATGTAAAGAAAATAATACTCAACAAAAAAAAATGATTTTAATGATTAAAATATGATGAGTAATAACATTTAGATGTCATGAGATAACCTAAGTTTTTTCTTTCTCATAATTCTAATTTTGCAAACTTCTTTTTTTCCAAGTAACCAAAGAAAATAGAAAATTACATCCAAGCCATGCGAGCAAATCAAAATCACATGACACGACAAAGCACCTACGAAGCTGAATGAACACTGTCACATCGTAGCATCACACGTGTAAGCAAAATCAAATAGGAAATAATTTGGAGGAGAATATTTGGAGCAAGATTTTGCTTAACATACACGAAACTTCTATTTTTATGTGCACCATATTCTCATCAAAGTGTTAGGCTATCTCCAATCCAACGGTATTTTTTGGCTTTGCAGTAGCTGCGAACGTCCAACCGAACGAAAAATCGAACGTCATTTTTTTCTATTTGAACAATGTGATGTTAATATTGACGTTGCACTGCTCATAGTGGAGAGAACGTAGAATGCGTTTATGTTTGGTGCTCAGATGCAGATTTACTGTAATTACTAACAGGCAGGGGCGGAACCATAGGTTCCTTAGGAATGCCCCCCCCCCATGGTATTTTGGCTCCCGGTTGCTACAGGGAAATTTTGATTATTTCTGTAGGATGTGAATGTTATGAATGAAACTGGTGGTGTGGGTTCTGGTTGGATGTCGGTTCCGTCTCCTACTGCTCTGGGAGAGCGGTGCGTTCCTTCTGTTGAGGTGAATGTTGGTTTCGCCTGTACTGGGGCATTGTGAAATTCTGGAGAAATTAATGTTTTAGAAAATGAGGTGGGTGGAGATGAGGTTATTTTTTTGTCTTTGAAGGTGGATATGGCTTATGAGGATGTTATTCCTTCTGACTATAATCTAGTTGAGTTCCCTGTTGAAAATGTCGTTGTATTCCTAATTAAGTTGGCTATTTTGTGTGGGTATATCCCAGGGCTATGGAGACTAGGAAACAGCAAAGATTGGTCTGATTGATTCGTCCGGATAATGAGCAGCAAATCTGATTGTGATGATTTCTGATTCTGATTTTTCCCTTGTTCGCTCTTGCCAATTGTTGCTATAGAGCGAATTTGGATGAAGGTAGACGTAAAAAGGTTGATATTTGCGTGGCGTTTTTGTTGTTTGTTTCGCTGTTTTGGCTTCGAGTTTTCATTTGGCTTTACTGTTCGTTTGCGATATGCTATGAGAGGATTTGGGACCAATGATGTGGTGGGCTCGCGTCCCCGATCGTTTTTTTTGCTGGTGGCAACCGTAGTGTGGTTTTCGGGAGGGTATCATTCTACAACTACTGGATTGGCCCGTGCTGGACGTCTCGGACGCTGGAAGCCTTGACTTGATTCTGAGCCTCGCGTTTTGATTGTACCTCTCCTCTTATTTGGTCTTATTTTCTTTTTTATTTGAGTCTATGCTGTAATTTTTTTGGTTTATTAATATAATTTTATTTTGTGTTAAAAAAAAATATATTCGATTTATCTTGAGTTACATAGGTGAAAATAATTATGTCAAAATATTTTAATAATAATTTAATTACTATAAATCTAAAATTATCATATTTATTTTAAATTAATATTAAAATATATTAAAAATAATTTAATAGTTTAATTTTCCTGGCACGTGTGGGTGGCATGCATGGCTCCCAGGCCAGCATTAATGTCTTCTAGAACATGTAATGGCTATCAAACCTTTCAAAGCAAAGTGCTGAGGCTGATGTTTTCTATGTATGCTTATGGAGTGTTTGACTAACGCAATAATATTTACCTGAGAAGTAGACGTGGTAGTTATCTTGGCGACGATGGTGTCTGCTTTTTCAAAAGTGATTAAAAAAAAAATGCAGTAATTATATATAAATAGAACATCACATAGCTGGTCAATTTTTATTTAGGTTTTATTTGAGATTGCTTTCTTACTAATTTATGAAAAAGTTGCTTCCGAAAACGGAAAGAAAGGTGTCTCAAATGAAGTCTTAGACTTCATTTCGGATATTTTTCTTACTGTTTTGTTTTTTCAGATCACGTGTCAATTTTTTACAACGGGTCGATTTTTACAAACGGGTCGATTTTTACAAACGGGTTCGGGTCGATTTTTACAAACGGGTCGGGTCGATTTTTTTCAAAGGGTCGATTTTTCGGACCCGAACCAGACCCGCTTCGGGTTCGGGTCACTCGACCCCGACCCGGTTCGGGTTTTGGGTCAACCTGACCCGACCTGCTTCAGGTTCGGTGCTTCGGCATTTCCACACGCCCGCACACGATTCGGTGCTCTAGCATTTTTCAAACAGCAAGACACGGCAGAAGCCGCCGGCGGGCGCAGCAGCAGCGCTGGCAGGCAACGCGGGTAGGTGTCAGGTGGCGACGTGATTTGTTCAGGCGCGACGTGATTTGTTCAGGCGGCGACGTGACTTTGGCAGGCGACGCGCAGACGTTAGACTCGACCTCAGCCCGATGCGATTCGATGTAGACGATAGCACCACGTAGTCACGTGGGCAGCCAGGGCAGCAGGAAGATGTGGCAACTGAGGTATAGTAGGCAACACGGGTGCAGCCTTTTTTCGGATCATTCCCAGGTTTTCGGGTCAACTCGAACCCAACCCGGTTTGCAAACGGGTCGGTTTTTCTGGACTCCAACCCGACCCGCTTCGGGTTCGGGTCGAGTCCATAT